>NC_056735.1:18586159-18623659 GCF_019279795.1 Protopterus annectens | reverse complement strand
ACCTTGCCGAGGTCAAGATAGGCTGTGTGAACCACCTTACCCTCATCTACGGCTTTTGTGACTGCCTCACAGAATTCGATCAGGTTCAGGAAGCATGATCTGCCTTTCACAAACCCAAACTGGGTGGGGGTCCAGAGTTTGGAGATTACCAATGCCTTTGTTTATGAGTTCCATGATGATACGTTCCATGGTCTTGCGGACTAAGCTAGTCAGGCTAATAGGGCGATAGTTCCCGAGATCAGTGGTGGCTCCCCCTTTGTGGAGTGGGATAACTGTTGCTGTGAGCCATTCAGTGGGAAAAAAGCCTGACGTGAGGGTATGATTGAACATGGTGCTTAGGTGGGGAGCCAGTTCGTTCTAAAGTTTGGGTAAAATACAGCCTGGGATTTTGTCCAGTCCCATGGATGCTACATTTTTCGTTTTAGAGAGTGCAGCGTTTACCTGCATAGTTATTACAGGGATTCTGCATTTTTCATGTATAGATATGGGCCCTTTAGGGGGGTAAAGTTAGCACTGAACCTATCTGCCAGGATGTTAGCGATATCAGTTGGTTCTGTAATTTTTGTGCCATAACTCAGAGCAGATCTGGGTGTTGCCATTGAGATTCTTGACGTAGCTATGGAGTGCTTTGCGGTTGTCCTTAGAATCAGTGGAGATTTTGTTTTCGTAGCTAGCTTTGGAGGGTCTTATAAGAGATCTCAGCTTCTTGCTAAGGCTGACCAGGGAGCTCCTCCACTCATGAGACTTTACTCTCTTTGGCAACAGTTTCTTCCATCTGTTGTAGAGTTTTTTAGGGCAGGGGACCACCAGATTGGCTTCCTTTTTTGGAGGATAGCATCTTGCTTCTGTTTGGGATAGCATGACCCATGTACTCAAAGTGCTTATAGAGTGCATTTGTGTAGAATTCAGCAGTCGTAACTGTACTGTCCATCTGCAAGGGCGTCACGAAGTTTGCCATGTCTGTCTTAAGAAGCATGAAGTTGGCTTTGGACAAATGTTTTACAGTGGGGGTTGGGGCAGGATGTGGATATATAGGGTGATTAGCTTATAGTCGGATCTGACCAATGAGGAGTTGACTTCAGGTGTGGAACACCGGTCACTCATATTGATAATGACTAGGTCTAGGATACGGTTGCCCCTGGTGGGGGTGTGGATAAGTTGATCCAGGGCATTGGAATTTATGAATTCCAGAAAGCATCGAGTGAAGGAGTTGGTACACGAGTAGGTTTTCCCAGTTAATGGTGAGGTAGTTGAAAAATCGCCATTTATTAGGGTGTTTGGTTGAACCCTAATATTTTTCAGTATATCAAGAAAACAGGAGTGGGAATCCTGGGGAATGGTGGGGGAGCTGCAGCAAGCTACAATTTGGATTGCAGTTTTGCCCAGAGTTAGTTGCACTTGGATAACCTCGGATGCATTATGCTGAGCAACTAGCCTGAAGGTGAGAATATTCTTAAGGAATATGGACACACCTCCGCCTTTGGTGTTCCAGTCCAGGTTAGATGGCCGAAAAATCATTAGAACAGAAGTAGAAAGAGACTTGGAAAGGACATTTGAAAGCATTATGTAAAGTAGCACTGGACACTGGAAAATTTATGACAAAAGGGGTTTACAGACTAGTGGCTGGGATTGTAATATTGTGTTAAACTACAAAGAGAAAAAAAATTATACATGTATCAAACATGATAAATGTGGAGGGAAATGGGGGGTGGGGTTCTAAAATACTGGGGACAACCCAAAACCTTTTTTCTTTTGTGGAAAAGGACATTTTATAAGTAACTGTGATAAAAAAAAATTTACATTTGTGGAAAAATGGGACATACTGCAAAATGTGTGAACTGAAATGCTATAAATATAACATTGGACATTTATGGATAGATTATAAAAATGAATACAACAGTAAGAAAAAAGAAAATGAACAATGAAGAAGTTTTAGTAGTAGTAGAAACAAAAGAAAAATGGGATGAGAAAAAAATAGAGGACATAGAAGAAGGTTCTGAAATAAGTGATGAAAAGAGAAACTGGGAGATAAGAAAACGGGAAAAAAATTCTATTGGTAAAAGGTTGAGAAAAAATGTATATGTGCAAGTACAAAAGAAAAGAAAGGAAATGGATGACAAGAATATATGCAGCTAAAAAGACTGGGGCTTGGTATAACGGTTAAGGTGTTTGACTCACAGATGTAAGGTTCAGTGTGATTCGTACCTTTGAGAAGGAAGCTAGTTAGGTTTAGAATGGCCTATTAAGAAAGCTAGCCCTGTAATTAGCTATGAATTTATGAAACCATGAATCTAAGGAAAAGGTAAAAGGAAATTTTAGACTGCTTTCTGTAAATGTGAATAGTATTAAGAATATAGGAAACATAGGAATTCTGGAGTTGTCTAATGCATGTGATGTACATGTAATTATATCAGAAGACACAATTTTTAACAAATTGAGAAAGATTACAAACAGAGAAACTATGGGTAGGAAAGAATCTGGAATTTGGGAAATGACAGATGCTCTGGAATAGTCGTATTCTATAGAAATACAGTAAATATATTATAGCAAAAAAAGAGAAAATTAATCATTGCAGACTTAAAATGGAAATAAAAGTCTACAGAATTATAACATGCTATGCTTTCACTAAGTGTACAGAATGGGAAAGTTTATTTCATCAGATTTTAAACTGTCTAGTGATAAATATGAATATTACAACAGGAGACTTTGTGATTTAAAAGACAGGCATAAAAAGAAAGGAGATTATACAAGAAAAATGTTGGATATTATAAGATGTGGTAAGTTAAAACTTTGGAACAAAATTCATCGACCTACAAAAGGGGCAGTTATAGAATGAAGAGAGATTTTATATTATCGGAAGGTTTAACTATAGGAGAAGAGGAAGTAGTCTTAACAGGATTTTCTGTTACAATATGTATGGAGATAAGAAAACAAGGAATATATTAAAATAGGCAAATAAATATAAATGAGAAGGCATGAAATGAAGGAGAGAGATTAGTATAACAGTTAAGGAAATATCACACTGTTATGAGAACATTTTATAAAAACTGGTCTGACTGGTGGTGATATTTAAAAATATATATATTTTTTTACAGAGGCAGTATGATGTGAAAAAACTAGAAAAAGAAAAATATAAAAGAATATAATGCATTGGAAGACAGACCATAATGATAGAACTTTGACAAAGAAAAAGAACTATGAAAGAAATCAATAAAATACAAGAACTGTTATATAAGCAAAGAGATTTTTTCAAGGAAAAAAAGAGTAGTAGTATTGAATTACTTAAGCAAATTAAGTAAAGGAAGATGGTAGTACAAGAGAAATTAAATGTAGAAGTAAAATAGAAAGAACACAGGACAATATTAATATAGTGTACCATAGTATGTACAAGAAATATTTAAAGAAAAACAAGTAGTGAAAATATTGAAAGTAAGTCAACAGAAAAAGAGACGAGAGTTGGAAATGGAGATTTCTTTAAATGAGTTAGATAAAGTATTAGGGCAAGTAAATATAGATTCACCTGCAGGCCCAGATGGAATAAGGGTATGAAATGTATAAAAATGTAAGGGACTGGCAAAAAATACTTTTTTAAAGATTATGAATGAGTGGTTAAATGACGGTATTATGTACCAAAAATTATATATTGGAATATTGAAATTCATATGGAAGAAGGAAGATAAAGAATTTAAAATAAATTGGAGACCATTTTGAATAAAAATGAAAAAAATATGAAAATACAAAAAAGAGATTTGAAACTAAAATGAGAAATATGGAAGACAGTATATACAGTATAAAGGGGAAGGGTTGTCAAGAATCCTTGATAGTTACAGAAATATTAACAGAAATGAAAGTGAAAATCATGATAGGAGCCCTCAAGGCATTTGACACAATTGGATATGAACTCTTACATCCTTTCCTAACTTTCTCACTTATGGGTAATAATGAAATTACGCACGTCAACATATACTACTAAAAGTAAAAATAAATACTTTTAAATGGGTGGTTAAGGCTAGAAGTACATATGAAGAGCGGTGCAACACAGGGATGTCCAATAAGTTATATACTCTTTGCATTACTTATGAATGTGATAGAATGTGAAATAAACTAGAAAATGAAGGAGGTAGGGTATACAATACCTGTAGGGTTAAAATGACAGTTCTGTTAACATATGCAGATGACACGAATAACTGCAAAAAACAGAGCTTGGATAAAAGTAATAATTTGCACAAATGAGTATCTAGCGATGACAGGGATTACTTTAAATAAAGAGAAAGGTTTACGTGAAGATCGAGATTATATAATTTACAATAATGAAATTTCTGTATTAAGTATAAAATTTGGAAGTAAAGTAGTAAGTAGAATTCAATGGGGAAAAACAAAAGAAAGCAAATGTCTTTTCTGGAAAACATAAATCATCATTAAGAAAAAAGGCATACTTGATAAATCCAATACGGATGAGAAAAACAGCATATTTAGCAAGTGTACTCATGTTGCCAACAGGAATTATTGCAGATATTTTTTCATGTATGAGGTTCTAGTTTAGACCCAGTAAAAAGAAAAGTTTTATATGTAAACACAGAAGGAGGTGGTTTAGAATTAATTAACCCAGTGGTATATGCTGCTTAGTTAAATTTGTACAAAGTGTTAAAGTGAATAAATGAAAAAGATGAGAGATTAGTAATAAAACTCTATACAAGAGTGATCAATTTGGGGTATGGTAAAAAAAAAAAAAAAAAAAGTATAAATGAAAAAATAAAATGTTGCCAATAAAAATATTTTTGTAGAAAATAAAAACTGATAATACAGAAAAAGAAGTGTGGTACAAGAATGTAATTATAAAGACATTACTATGCAAAACCATAGGAAAATCTAACTGATGAAAAATTAAACGTGTAAAAATAAATGGTGTAATCAAACAGCAGAATATCAAGATCTTTGTAGAGTCTGGTAATACATAAATTGCCAGTAAAAGGAAATTTGCCATATAAAGTAAAATGACAGAATGTCAAGAACCATCTACGGAACATGTGTTTTTGAAATGTAAAAGTAAAAAAGCTATGGGGAAAACTATGTAAAGAAAATTTTTTGAAGATATAAAAAGTGGATAAAATAAACACTGATATGATTAAATATAGACTTTATAAGAAGTGAAGTAAAGAATATGTTAAAAGAATAGATAAAAAGTTACTTTGATACATGGGCTATATGGAATGAAAGAATAAATGAAATAATGTTAATGGTAAATGGATTTTAGCAACAATGTTAAGTAAAACCCCAGATGGTGGTTAAGGAAAAAGGAGTGGGGGGGTCTAATAAGGATAAATATGTCGCATGATTAAGAGAAAAACATGAATATGTGTGTTTGTACATCTCTAAATATATGCAAATATTTGTAAATGAGTTATTTTTGTATTTAAATAAAGAACCCCAACTCTTTTTGATAGGTGCCATGGGATCTTTTATATCCACCTGAGCTACCACCATCTCAAGCAGATGGGGCTTCAGTTTAAATGACTCATCCTAAACAGCAGCATACTTAGGAGTATACCGCAATGTCAGCAATCAATCTACCTGGTGTAGGAATAGAACACAAGCCTTCTGCACCAAAGGCAAGTGTGCAACCTGTTCAGCCACTGACACAGACATGGTACATATACATCACGAAAAAAAGAAAGTCTCCTCAGCTGGAAGGGGGGGGCTATAATGTTAAGTAGTAAGGGACATTTACTGTTGCGGTACATTTTTGCACAACTCTGCTTTGTCCTTCCTTAATCACTGCTGCAGTATTTCTTACTACAGGAATACTAAAAACTACAGTAAAGAATGGGAGGAGGAAGGAGGAACCCTCCCAAACAACATGGAGATGGTCTAGCAAGATCTTCTCTGGCCCTAGAAAAACACACCCAGCTTACAATGCTTAGTAAAAGTATATTTGTAAAACTGTAGCAGCTTCCAGAATGGATCGAGCATCAACAACCTTAAAAAAAGTCCCAGAAGAGGCAACTGTCTTACTAGAACTGAACATTAAAGTAGGAAGCAGTTTCCTCAAAAAAAAAAGGAACAAAAAGAAATGGCTTTAGAAATCTAAGAAATGCTTTGCTTGAAAACTGCCAAACCCAGTTTCGTATCCTGAAAAAAGAGAAAAGGCTGCACATATTCTCCAATATTTGTAGTCTTATTTAGATAGGATGTGAACTGTCTATGCAAATCCAAAGAATGAAGAATGCTCTCACTTATTTTGCAGAAAAGGAAAGGAGGAAGATAGACAGTGACTCAAAATCATCACTGACAACCTTAGGTATAAACGTAGGATTGGTTCTAACGGACATCTGGTCTCTGTGGAAAACTTGAAAAGGAGAAATGGTCAAAAGAGCCTGCAGTTCAGAGACCCTTTTGGCAAAAGTCAGAACCACCACCAAGAACACTTTCAGGGTACACTTTTAAAGTGGAAGTGGCTGTGGGTTCAAAAGGTGGCTGGTTCAGCTATTCCAGAACACAGTTCTGGTCCCAATGAGGAGGAATAAGATTATCTTGTAGGCCTAATATGAAGGATGTCTTTTAGAAACTGTTTGACCTCAAATCTATAAGAAAGAACAGAATATGCCAGACCAGAACTCAGCAATTCACACAAACAGGAAACAGCAGTAGGAATTCCCACAGAAAGATGGTTCTGTGTTGTGGTGACACCAACAAAATTTCTTCCATTTAGGTACACGATTTTCTTGTAGTGGGTTTTCTTCCCTCCTGTGAAACCCAATGCACATACCCAGAAAAATGGTGCCAGAAAGAAATCAAAACTCTATTACCCAGAGAGTCAATTGTAGGGTGAGAAGATGAGGGTGAATGAGCGAAACCTTGTCCTGAGTGACAAGGTCCACACTGTGAAGCAGCTTGTAACATCTGCCCTAGCCTGGTGAAAGAAAATGAGAAAAAAATTACTGTCTGGGCCAAAAGGGAGTCACCAGCAAGATTTTTGGGCCTATCCAATAATCTTAAGGACCTTTGGTAACAGATGAAGGGGAAATGCATACAGGAACATCCCTTTCCAAAAGAAAAAGACATGGCAACCAGTTTCCTAACCAGAGGGCTTGCCACTCTGGTATAAAACTTCCAGGGTGGTCTGTTCTGAGAGAAGGCAAGTTGTTCATTGGTGGGGTACTCCTTAGGTGGATCTATGTCTAGGGAAACCTCTCTGTACAACATCCACTTAAGAGGATCTGTCCTGGATCTGTACAACATCCACTTAACAGGATCTGCCCTGGATCTGCTCAAACTGCCACTACATTAATTTCTAAGGGAATACAGAATGCATGAAGAATCAGCTGGTGGCAAATGACAAACTCCCATGCTGGGAGGGCTTGTCAGCAAAGGCAGTAAGACTTTCTTCCCCCCTTCCTTGTTTAAGGATAATACCACCATTAAGTGGTACATAAAGACAGTCAGTGGTCCTAGAGACCAAAGGTAAAGCAAAGGTTGAAAAGCCAAGATCAAAGCCTTCATTTCCTTGGCACTGATGTGCTCAGTCAACTTCGGAGGAAACCAAACGTCCGGGACCCTGATGCTGCTAGGCAAGGTCTGAAGCATCTGTAAACGGCTCCTGAGTGGGGGTAGGAAGCAAAAAAAAAGAAGACTAGGATTTAGAGATATTTGGCTGTGCCAACAAAGAATTCCTTCCTTAAGCAAGGCAAGAAAGGAATTTGGAAATCCAGGGAATGACAATGTTGAAACCAAAATTGCCCTCAGATACCACTGGAACTTCATCATATGGAGTTTGGTAAATGAAACCATAGGGATAATGGATGCCATGAATCCCTGTGCTCTTAGAAATTCAAATGCAGAGGTCTTCTGCAAAGACAGAAGATACTGAAAGAAAGTAGTCAAACTAATCACTTTGGGAGGAGGAAGAAAAGCTATCATTAGCAACAGTTTCAGTTTTGCAACCCAAGAAAACCTGAGCCTGAGGTGTCAAAATAGACTTTAGATTTAGAGTGAAGCCTACACTGCATAGCAGGAACATTGTGAACACAAAGTCTTGCAAGACAACCTGCTGAGAAGTAGCTTGAATGAGATCATCCAGACAAGGATAACTGAATGTCATGAAGTCTGCAAAAGGCTATGACAGGGGCTAGACATCTGATAAATATCCTTGGGGCTGCAGAAAGTCCAAATGACAAAGCAGAGAACTGAATGTGAAGATAGAGAACTAAATGTTTCCTAAAAAGAGGATGAACAGCAATACAGAGATAGGCATCCTCCAAACTTGGAGAAACCAGAAACTAGACTTACTGGAAACAGAGTCAAAATAGTTAACGTTTTGGATGAGGGAACTTTCAAAAAAAAAGTGTTGAGAAAGTAAAGCTCTAAAGATAGGTCTCCAGAAAACCTCCTTCCTGGGAACTATGAACACCCTGAAATGGAAACCTTTGCCCTTCTGGCAAGGAGGAACTGGATGAATAGTGCCCTGGGGCAGAAACCTTGATTCATCGGAGGAAAATGAGGCAACTGGCAAGAAGGTAGCTAAGAATTACCTGAAAAGGGAGGCAAAGGGTTTCCACACCATTCTGTGGCTCTTGTGAATCACAGACAGAACCTACTTGTCGTCTGCTGTACAGAGATTGAGAAAGAGGAATCTATCCCAGAGGAAGACACATGAAAGTAGGTTTATCAGGAAAGGAAAACATTTGTCCCTACATTCATAAATGGGTTTCTCAGGAAAAGTTCTTTTAGAGGACATTTCCCTTTTAGGGGTTGCCTATAATGTCTACGTACAAAAGGACCTGCTTTGGAAGGACAGTTCCTCTGGTATTTAGGAACAGGGGAAACGAAAACCTGCTTATTGTTTTGCATAACCTTACCCTTACTCTCCAACACTGTAAAGGGGTCTGCTGCTACAGAACCAAACAAATTCTGGGTCTCCAGAGAAAAGTCTATTAATTTGGGTTTGCTATCCTCTGGGAAAGACTGAAGCCTAAGCCAGGAGTAACTCTGAATTACTGACCCTGACTCAGATCACCCTTGAAGCAACATCAGCAGCAGCAGTAATAGCTACACTTGAGCAAATGTCTAGCTACCCAAGAAGCAGAATTCAGTAAAGATCTGAGGTCTTGTTGTCAGAATCAGGCATAACAGCCAAGACTCCTCTCCATTTGGAAAGGAGGGAAACCATACATCTGGTCTTGTGTGTTTGATAGTTGGTGGCTCTAAGAGAAAGTAGCAGAGGTGTATACCTTCATTCCATACTTATCCATGGCTCTGCTGTGTTATCTGTTGGCAAGACAAAGACAAAGTTGTTCAGTGAGAGCTTGTCAGCTGAAAAAGAAATCACAGACATGAATTCTTAAACCTTAGGAACATTGCAAAAAACTTTAATGAGAAAGAGGTTGAAACTTAGGGGCTTTAGAAGCAGACCTAAATGTGTTTTAACAGGACTTCAAGAACAGGGGACACTGCAGAAGATCTAGGGGAATCCAACCACAAGAGATAACACCTCTTCTGAACATCAGACATCCAAGAGTTTTCCCCACTTAAAATGTTGCATCATTTTAAAGATAGAATTCCCAAAACAAAGTTCTTCCATTGGGGAACCAGGGGAAAGTGTCCTAATCATAATCCACTGCAAGAGGCAAATGAATCTGGGAACAAACTAAAAAATCCTCCCCAGAATCTAAAATGTTCTTAATCAGAAAAGGACTTCCTAGTCCCCTTTAAAAAGGGATGCAAGGAGGAATACCTATAGGAGAAAGGACTGAAAACTCATGAGGTGGCCTTAAAACCATCAAGGCTTTAAAAAGACCCTGGGTAAAGTCTTGCCATTCTTTCTGAAGATCATTAGCAATACAAGTAATACACCCGGTTTTCTGTTCTTGTTAAACAGGGATATCTGCTGCAATGTTTGCTCCGAGGGTGTTGGAGAAGTATAGAGAAGGTCTGAAGGAGTTGAATTGTTTCTTTGTGGACTTTGAGAAAGCATATGACAGGGTGCATAGAGTTGCGGTATTGTATGAGGAAGTCTGGAGTGGGAGAAGTATGCAAGAGTGGTACAGGATATGTACGAGAGTAGTGCGCCAGTGGTGAGGTCTGCAATAGGATTGACAGATGCATTTAGGGTGGAGGTGGGATTACATCAAGGATTACCTCTGAGCCCTTTCTTATTCGCAATGGTGATGGACAGATTAACAGGCGAGATCAGACAGGAGTCCCAGTGGACTATGATGTTTACCGATGACATTGTGATCTGTAGTGAGAGTAGGTAACAGATTGTGGAGACCCTGGAGAGGTGGAGATATGCTCTAGAAAGGAGAGCAATGAAGGTCAGCAGGACTAAGACAGAATGTGTGTGTGTGTGAATGAGAGAGGACAGAGGAATGGTGAGGATGCAGGAAGTAGAGTTGGCGAAGGTGGATGAATTTAAATACCTGGGATTAACAGTTCAGAGTAATGCTGAGTGTGGAAGAGAAGTGAAGAGTACAGGCAAGGTTGAGAAGCGTGTCAGGAGTGATTTGTGACAGACTGGTACCAGTAATAGTGAAAGGGAAGGCCTACAAGACAGTAGTGAGACCAGCTATGTTATATGGGTTGGAGACGGTGGCACTGACAAAAAGGCAGGATTCAGAGCTGGAGGTGGCAGAGTTAAAGATGTTAACATATGCACTGGTGTGACAAGGATGGACAGGATTAGGAATCTGTGCATCAGGGAGTCAAGCTCAAGTTGGGCAGTTTGGAGACAAAGCCAGAGAGACGAGATTGCTTTGGTTTGGACATGTGCTGAGGAGGGATACTGGGTATACTGAGAAAAGGATGCTAAGGATGGAGCTGCCAGGTAAGAGAAAAAGAGAAAGACCTAAGATGAGGTTTATGGATGTGGTGAGAGAGGACATGCAAAAAGTTGGTGTGACAGAGCAGGATGCAGAGGACAGAAGAAATGGAAGCAGATCTGCTGTGGTAATCCCCAACAGGAACAGCTGAAAGAAGATATCTGCCAGAACAAATCTCAGAGGTTCCATGCCAGACATCTCAGTGAAGGAAACTGGTACTTCTTCCCAAATGCAAATTTGTGGAATTCGCAGACTCTTCTAAAATCACCAGCTGATATCAGCTCAGCATCAGCTGACAAACAGCCTGCCTCATACTGGCCTCCAATGTGGTCATAATAGCAGAGGACTGCATCTGAACTGGGTGGTCTGCAGTCTCCTGATCAGACACAACAGAGACATCCAGTAGGGGTGGGACAGCATAAGTCTATGGTTACAATTTCTTTGAAGATTTTAGGGCTGGATATCCAGACTGAAAGACTCCACAGCCATGATTCCTTGAGCAAGAAGCTTAAGATGCTGATTTTCAAAAAAGGCAGCTGCACAGGGTCTTAGGAATGAAAGCCTAGCAAATAAAACACTCATGATAGTGTTTCTACACTCAGGCAAAAAGCCAGTTATGTCGGTTATTCATAAGCTCATAACAATTAGGCTTTAAGTCTAGCCAATTTCCCTTTTTGTGTCCTAATTAAACTATCTTATTTGGTTAGAGACTGGCCATCCCAGATTCACAATTATATAAAATTACCCCATAATGAGAATAATTGGGATCATACTGTAGATAATCTGAGGGGACCAATGCATGGGATAAATCATTTAGGAGCTGCCTCTGTCCATTAGTAGTAGAGAGGGCAGTCACGGGGTAAGTTTTCCATTTCCCAGCCATAGATCCAAATTGCTCTTGAATATTGACAGTGACCGATTTATGTGGATGGGGGAGTATGTTCCACAGCATCAGTACATTTTGTGAGATATACCTGTTCCTCCAATACATTCAGTTGATGTTACAGAAAAGGTTTAGATCCCTAGGCAGGGTACTTCTGATGCCATTTGACTTCATTAGCTGTAAATCCATCAGGACTGGGTCGGAGGATGCATTGTATGCCAGATACAAGTCATCATTTGCAGTCCATAGGATAGAGTACAGTGACAAGGCTTTGAGTCGGTCCATAAAGGAGATGTTTAAGCTTTGTATCCTTTTAGTATGGTATCTTTGTGGCCATTCCAGTTGTTGCATGTCTGGACAGATGCATGCCAAAGGTGGCATTTTATACAATGATTGCTTTTTTACTCAGTCCTCATTAGGCAACAATGACACCCCTAGATCTAGGCACAATCCCTTTGTTTATAAACTGTGCAATATAGAAGAACTTTCTTACAATAGACACGTTGGTCAAGAAGTAGGTCACTGTCCATACAATTTAATTTACATTTGTTTACCGGGACAGTCCAACTGGATACATGCCCATTTTCTGCGGTGGCCCGAGGAGAAAAGCTCCAGACAGACAACTTATTATTGCATTCTTACAATTTAAACACAGACATCAAATTCTGGACAGTATTTCAAACATGAATAGGTATTCAGATGTCAGAAGGCTCACATGGTAGTAAAACCAGATCATCATGGAATTACAATTAAGATTCAGTCAAGTGTAGTAAAAGTTCTATTTTAGCACATTAGGAATGGTTAGAATTAGTCAAGATTAGGACAAGGACACAGCCATCATTTTTTTAAAGTACTGAATCAGACTTTTCTTGAATTGAGGTAGAGAGTTCTTTAGTAAGATCAGCAGGAAGAGAATTCTAGGTTTTGCCAACAGAGTTGGCAAACAGAATCACCAGCTGAGTTGTTGGATTTGACAGTGGCCTATCTGATGAGCAAAGTGCCCTGAGGTTACTATAGGGGGTGATGAGGTTTATAAGTGTAGGTGTATTTTCTGGTTTGTAGAGAACCTTGTGTGCTACTATTAAATTGGTTAACCTGAAGTTGGTTAGGCAATTCAAGCCACACTACAAGATTTCGGTTAAGACCGTGATGAGTTATGTAGGCTGCACTGGTAGCAAATCTAGCAATGTGATTATTGCAGCTTGCAAGATTGTTAAGGTCAGTTTTACCAAGGTTTGTGAATAATGGGGAGGCATAGAGGAAGGGGTGGAGAGTAGATGTGTGCGAGCAATTACAGTTCTAGCTAATGGTATTAGGAAGGGCTTAATCTTGTACAGGGAGCCAAGTTTTTTACTAACTGTTTTAACAGTTTTATTAATATGCAGATCAAACTTAAGGTTATTATCTACTATAACTCCTAAAAGTTTAATTGAGGAATCTGGTGAAATAATGGTGCCGTTGTTGGACTTTAAAGTAAAGGTTGGTGGGGGAAGCCCTGCAAGTGGGGGACAAAAGCAGCAGCTTGGTTTTATTAGGATTTAACATAAGACGGTGATTAAAGAGCCAATGTTCAACTGTGTTAAAAGTATTTGGAATAGAGTCTGCAGATCAATAGGCAAGGTGGCCAAGCATATTAATGTGGAGTCATCCGCATATTGAATGCATGTTGCATTTGGGATGACTGTATACATGTCATTAATAAAAATGGAAAATAATAGGGGTCCTACTATGGATCCCTGGGGCACTCAGAGGGGGATAGGTAAAAGGGTAGATAGCTTGTTTTGCCATAGGACAGCCCATTGTCTACCACGGAGATAAACCACTGAATGGCCTGTTTATCAAGGGAAATGGTTTTCAAAGTCTGTATGAGTAATTGGTGGTTTACTATATCGAACGCTTTGGAAAGAAAGCTAGATGGCTGAGGAAGGTTTATTACTGTTTCAATATAGGTTTATGACGTTAGAGAAGGAAAGGAGGGGCTGAGGTGGTACTATGAAGTGGTCTGAAGCCAAGTTGGGTATTAACTAAGAGATTATTCTGGATAAGGTAATTCAAAAGTTGTTTATGGATGCGTTCCTCCATAATGTTAGCCAAGGGTGATAAAAATAAATATGGGTCTGTAGTTTGACAGTTCAGTGGAGCTATCCCTTTTATGGAGTGGGATAACATGGGATATCTTCTAGACAGAGGGGATGGATGCTTCAGATATAGTCATATTGATCAGGATGGAGATGGTGGAGTATACTATGGCATCTGCCGCTATTTGTAGATATTTTGCAGGAAGGAGATCAGCCGGTAGGGTCGTTGGCTTTAGTTTCTTAATTAATGGTCGGACCAAAGATGTGGAAACTGGTTTAAAGTTAAAGGAGAGTGGGGAACTGCGTGTAGAAGCTAATGGATTAGGACAGCCGGGAGACAATTGGTTAGCTAGGTGCTGGATGGTTTCTGTAAAGAAGCTGTTAAAGGTATTGGCAACTTTTTCTAAGGGTTTTTGTTTAGTAGCTGAGGGGGTAGGAGTGGATGATTGTCCGGGGTTAAGTAGTTTATTTATGCCTGCCCAAAACTTCTGAGGTTTGTTTTGCTGTTTTTGTTGTAGATGACTGTAACAGTTTTTCCTTGTCTAATGTAATAGCTTTTTTGTTACATTTCTTAGCTGTCTATATCCAAGTTGATCTATGGGGGCTTTAGTAGCATGTGAAGTGGCTCAAGCCTTATTTCTAAGTAGGGTTTTGTGTCTGGTTTCCCTTGAAAGCCACGGAGCAACTTTTGTTTTGGTTCTAATAGTACGTACTGGGTGTCAATGGTTAAGAATTTGGTATTAAAGTAATTTACTGCTTCTTCAAGTGGTAGTTGTTTTAGAACTGACCAATTGCATGCTTCATTTTGGAAGTTAGTGGAGTTGAAATTTTTGTTCCTTATAGGTTTAAACGTGGACTGACTGGAGAGGTCAGCTTTTTGCCTAATTATATAGGTGAGGAGGTGATCGCTTATATCATCAGGCAGGGTCCCACTCTTGTACTTGTGGGGATGAGTGTTAACAAGTATCCAGTCCAGGATACTTGTTTTTGTTGGGTTTACTGATTCTGGTGGGGGAGGATATAACCTGTGTAAATCCATAAAGGTTTACATGGTGAAAAGGAGGATCTGATGAGCAATTGTTCCAGTCTATGTTGAAGTCTCCAAGAACAATGGTTTCTTGGGATAATTACTAGACGGCCAATACAGAATATCTTCCAGGGTATTTATGTTATTACCTTGGGGAAATGTAGACACAGGCGATATTTATACATTTGTTCTTATTAAATATGAAGTTTAGTAATAAGACTTTCAGCACTGTCAATTTGGAATTTTTGCAGGGCATCATTGGACACCTCAAGCATAGATTTATAAAGAACAGCCACCCCTGCCTCCCCTCCTGTTGGTGCGGTTGAGTCTTAGAATGTTATACCCCGGTGGTATTACCTCATTATCTGAAGTAGATGGTTTTAGCCAGGTTTCGGCAAGACGTAATATGTCTGGGGAAAGAACATTAAGAGGGCATGAAAGTGTTGAACCTTATTATTTAAACTTTGGATATTTAGGTGACTGACCAAGAGTACAAGTTCCCAAAACCCAAACATCTGGGTCAGTTCTCAGGTGCATTGTTAATGTAATAGTTTCCTGAGATAGAGGACTTCCCAAAGGATATAACAATGCATTTTGGCATTCATAGTTCCAGTCCATGATTTTGACAAGTCATTTACTTGGGACAAACCCTCCTACAGAATGGCAAAGTCATTTGAGAATTCAGTGACTGCTCCTAGCTGGCAATCATCTGCAATCTTAGCCAGAGTCCTTTGGTATTGGCTTTTACTTAAGAAATGTGAATGCCAAACAGGACAGGTCGCAGCACAGAACCCTGGGGGAAACCACTGGTGACTGGTTTCTTTTTGGAGGTAACTTCCCCGTTGTGGATTTCCTGCATCCTACACCTGTGAGCCTTTCAGCAATCCAGCAGGTGACAGAGGCTTATTCACAGTTTTAGTAGCTTTCCTACTATGCCAGTGAGAAATCGTGTCAAAAGCTTTGGCCAGGTTGAGGTCTGTAGCATGTTCTGTTTTACCTTTGGCCATTACTTTGATGACCTTTTTCAAAAAACTCCACCAGGTTGAGTTAGCATGACCTCTGCCTCTGATAAATCCAAACAGGCTGGCTACTGTTTGGAGTTTATGTTCTGATTAGTTCCATGATTACCCTCTTCCATGGTTTTGCATATGAGGCTGGTCACACTTATGGGTCTGTAATTGCCTGGGTCCATGGAAGGTCCTCCCTTAAGTACAGGAATGACTGCAGCTGATCTCCATTTGCTTTGTATGAAATCTGTAAAGAAGGCTGAGACTGAAGTGTTAGGGTTGTGGCTAAATCATGCTTCAAGCAATTTAAGATGCATCCAGGGATACTGTTAGGACCCTTAATGCAGTATTTTTAGCTTCTGATAGCACTTTTAGAACATGGTCTTGTGTGACAGCTGGAGACAAACCAGTTTCAAAGTACATCCTGAGGGACAGACAAAGCGGAGAGAGGGGTAAAGTTAGAGCTAAATTTAATCAGCTATATTTTAGGTTTGCTTTATCATAGAGGCGGCGGTGGTACAACGGTTAGCGTTGTCGCTTCACAGCAAGAGGTTCTCTGGTTTAATTCTCGGCTGAAGCGCCTTGTGTGTGGAGTTGGCATGTCCTCCCCGCGGTCAAGTGACGTTCAAAGACATGCAGGTAGGTGCGTACATGAATGGGTGTGACTTTGAAGGTTGGGCATCGGGCTGACACCTCTGCACTGTAAAAATCCACTGCCAATCATTAGCAGACTGGAGTTCCACTGTGGCGAACCCTAACTGGGAAAAGCCAAAAGACATCATATTCAGCGCCTTCGTGTAGGCAACACCTTTCACAATCCACTCAGCAAACTGCTGTGTTGTGCTTTTGAGATTATGAACTTAACTAAAAGCTTGTGATAGCTACCCAAGTCAGACTAATTTTGCTTCAAACTTGGCTTTGGTGGATTTTTATTAAGCTCCTGAGTTTAAATTTCAATGACAAGGACTCTAACATTCTGGGAATTACTCTTCTTACTTTTGATCAAAATTCCTTTTCCCTTTATTAAAAAGCTTGTTGATATTACAATTCCACTGTGTGTGTTTGTTTCTGGAGTTTGGGATCGACCGCATCTGTGCGGCTGTTTACATGCTGGTATAGTGTGGTTGTGTACGTTTCTGCGTATTCAGTGGCGATAACTGGGTTTGGTGGAGAATTGAGGCTTGCCAATACATCACTTAGGAGTGGATAGTTTGTCAAAGAAATTTCTAAAAGGTACCTTAGGTGGAAGGGATCGCTGGTTTCAGTTTTATTTCTAAGGAGACTGCTTTATGATCAGACATAACAAATGATGAAAATTCACAAGAGATGGTGCAAGGTGCTGCCATATTAGTAAGGACATGATCCAAGATGTTATTTTTCCCCTAGTAGATCATCTAATTGTTCCAGAGCATTTGTACTGACAAAAAAGTCTAGGAATCTCTGTGCTTGAGCATTATAGGCTGTGTAGGTTTCCCTGTCTATAGCTGGATAGTTTAGCTAACCTAAGAAAACAGTATTGGGTTTAATACTAAGCGATTCCAGTTCCTGTAGACAGGTGTTGTGGCTCTGTGTCAGAGGTAGCTCTATAGCTAGCCAATACATGGTACTAGACCTTTCTGATGGTTATTTGGACATGAAGAAGCTCTAGTGCATCATGCTGCTTTTATCAGCCTTGATTAGAGTCTCTTCTGGATACAGAAAGACATCTCCACTTTTCTTCCCCTCCTGCACTGTAGCTGGTCTAAATATATAGACGGCATTATTAGCCCTGCACAGCCACTATTTTAAACCATGTCTCACTCACTACACAAATGTCAATGTCCTCCAAGGTAAGAAGGGCTTGTGGGGAATGGAGACGGTTCAGGCTCTTAGCACTGATCAGTACCACCTTCATGTTTTCTTTTGCTTGTTTCATTATGTTGGTAGGTTTATCAGGTTGGCATTGCCTTACAAAAGGCAACAGGGAGGTGGACAATGTCTTTGCCAACAACTGAAACTGTAGATGGGACATATGCAGGCCATCTCTGGTGAAGCAGTGTGGTCTGTCAATCAGCCTTCCAGGCTGACAAACGGATCCCCTTTGAAATATCACCAAAATGAATCCACTTATTGAAGTAAATTAAAGCTTTTGCTCATGTTGTGGCATCATCCTTGGAATAGGTAGAATGTTGCTCAATGCTAGGCTCACACCTGCTTTGGACACGCAATCCGAGAGCTCGATCATGTTTCTCTTCATTTAATCCAGGGAGTTGCACCTCAAGACACCAACACAAGCACACTATGACAGTCATAGTAGCACTTGTTCAAGGACATGAATGCCTGTGTGATCTGATGGATCCTGGCACCAGACAAGCAACTAACACATGCTCTTTCCTTACTCAGTTTGGTAAGATGCACATCCATCTTACAATGGAGTCACCTATAGCAAGAAAGTTTGGATGGGTCAACGCCTGCCTTATGGACTCCACATGTATGACAATGGGACTCTTTGTGCTAATGTAAGGAGGAGGAGGGTTAACTTGCCTAAACTTCAAAGACCTCCAAAACACAACACAGGCACAAAGCATGCTCGGCAAGTTAATTATGCATTATGTGTATTGTGATAGCATTCGAGAAGTGTGATGTGCGACATTCTGCTGAGGATTCTGTCTGAATTTACAATGTGCGAGATGTTCGCCTCCAAATATTTTATATGTACATTTCACAATGTGCTACGCTGTTTAACAGATTATCATCAGACTGCATGAGAATTCTTACACTATCTCAAGATACCCATCTAAATCAGGTTGGCGACAGAAGCTGTGGGGAAGTTGCTACACCATGATACCAAATGGAAAAACTCTGGGGGCAGGCATAAAGTACAGCTGTGTAAAATCTTACCAAAAAAGTAAGAAGTCCTTCTCTTCACTGATGCAGTATTCTTTGCAATAGGGATCCCCTGTCAAGGGCAGCCAGACGTCCAGCCAGTACACAAAAGCCTTTTGGTTGTAAAGGGTATGCCATACGTTACATGCATGCTCCCCATACATGGTGTAGGGAATAGAGGCAACGCCCAGATGTACCATTCTCAGAATTGAAATACCCCCAGTAGGAACGACATTCCAAGAATAAAAGTTAATAAGCACATCTGGAAGAAAAAGGACCAGGGGGGAGGGAGTGAATACTGCAACAGTACAGAGACAGACTTCTACTGTTACACAGCTGTACTATGTCCTTCCACATCACTGTTATAGTGTTCTTTGTACAGAGATAGACTTCTACTGTTGTTACACAACTGTACTATGTCCTTCCACATCACTGTTAGTGTTCTTTACAACAGGGACAATGAAAGTACTAGGTCCTTCCACATCACTGTTATAGTGTTCTTTACAACAGGGACAATGAAAGCTCAGGAAGAGGACTGGGAGGAGGAAGGGCCAGCAAACCCCTCTATGAAGCCATAGAAAACGGCTCCAGCAAAACCATCTCTGGCCCTAGAAATCACATCCTACTTATAGTGCTTTGTAAAGGTATGCACAGAAGTCCAGGTTGTTGGCTCAAGAATAGAATTAGTATCCAAATCCTTAAAAAAAAGTACCAAAAGAAGCCACAGCTCTAGTGAAATGATCCTTAGCAGAAGGAAGGCTCTTCCTATGAAGAGAACAGGAAAATTAAATGGCTTCAGATATCCAAGAAAATATGGTTCGCTTGGAAACAGCCAAAACTAAAGACCTAGGATGAAAAGAAAAAAGCTGATCAAATTTATGAAAAGCTTTAGTCTTATCCAAATAATACCGGTGTTGTCTATGTATATTAAAGGTGTGCAAAACCTTCTCACTAGCAAACTGTTGTATAAGGAAAAAGTGAACAAATGAATAAATTGATAGACAACTCATTAACCACGTTGGGCATAAAAGATTAGTATGAAGGGACACCCTTGTCCTTATGGAGAACTAAAAAAAGAACAGCCATAAGGATTTATTTCTGCCAGATGGGTGTCTGAGGTGCACGGGCAAACATAAGAACAGTCCGACTATGTGAGGTATTGCCAGCTATGCCAAGAGATGTAGGGCAGTGGGTGTGTCACATACGCCAGCATAGCTAGCTGGAATTTTGTAAAGAATTATATGTCATTTATATATCAAACTGATTTGTACAGATGTTTGTGTTGAAAAATGCATTTTTGTAAAGCTGTTGGTGTTAAAAATGTACCAACAGTGGTTCCTGACTATTGGAACTGATTAAATATATAAGTTTTAACAGAGGATCCTGAGAGAAAAGAGGTCAATCTCAGTGCAGCTAACTTTGAAAACCAGTAAGAAATTAAATGACTCAATTTAGGTCATAAAGATTGTATCTTAAGAGTTCTGACTGCAGCCAGAGACTGATTGACTGTGCCAGAGAATGTTTTATTAGCTCCTGTAGGAAGAGTGGTAGTGTTTTATGGATACCAGATGCTAGAATATCTCAGCAAAGAGCTATCTGTGTGTATGGTAACACAAGTGCTAAATTCTGGTTCAGTTTCTAGAAATGGGGATAGCATGGGAACCAGAAGTCAGACGACCCAATGTACGAGATGTCATTCTGTAATCTAGGACAAAAATATTTTAATACTAGACGAGACTGAAGTCTCATAGCACTCTGCTTTTGACAAAGGACCCCTCAACCTACTTCATATTGCCTTGCTCTAGTAAGTGACCAGGGAACAGTAATTTACATCAGTCATGAAAATATAGTAAAATTAGTTAAGTACTATTTTTCTGTATATGCGTGAATCCATTTGTGTGTTATTTTAATATTTCCTATGACTGAAACTCTTATTGTAGATATATATTCTGTATTTTCATGTTGTTTTATTATTTATTAAAACTATAATTAAACATTTCATTGTTTCACTGTGGCTGGTTCTTTGGAGAACATTTTAAACTTTGAGAGTACATGCATCTATTTGGTGACATTGTGGCTACTGCTGAAAGCCCTACTGCATTGGTCAAACACTACAATTGGAATTAATATTAATCTCAGTATAACTGGGAACCCCTGGAGTAGCTGACCTTTCCCAGGTGTGTGCGCCTCTGTGTGCGCGGTCACCTGTGTGTGCCTCTGTGTGCGCGTGTGTGCCTGTGCGCCTCTCTGTGCATCTCTGTGTGCGCGCGTGTGCCTGTGCATCTCTGTGTGCATGTGTGTGCCTGTGCATCTCTAATGCTTGGAGCAGGGACACAAAGCACTGGTTTCAGAAAGGGTGCTGGTGGACTTGGCTAGGACACACTGCTGAGGACTCAACTCTACAGCTGTGCCAGTAGGGAGACTTGTTGGGACCTGGAGGGAGAGAGAGAAATCCAGACTCCGAACTCAGTGCGTTCCCTGTGTTCTCTTAAGGGAAATTGTGCTTGATGCAGACAGCTGCATCTGGAAATACTCTGTGCATCTATTTTTGTTCCAAGTGAACATCCCTCTCCAGCGTCAGTGGCGAGGATTCAGGCTACTTGATTACTGGCCCAGAGACAGAACGTCACACAGGCTTCCAAAAACAATGCTGTAGGGAAGCTAAAAGCAGCAGGCTCAAAAGGAACCAGGGTCAATTTTTCTAAAACAAAATTAAGGTCTCAGGAAGGAGGGGCAGGCTTCCTGGGATGCCTAATGTGAAGGATGCCTTCACAAAACTGTTTAGCCTCAAATCTAGAGGCTAAAAGGGGAGTCAAAGTCAGACTAGCAGAGATAGTGGATGAGTGGGCCTTAATATAAGACTAGACCAACCCAGCATTTGGGCAATTCCCACAAAACAGAGAACCAAAGGAACATCCACAGTAAGTGGACCCAGGATACGAGAAGGACATCAAACAGAAAAACTCTTCCATTTGGATAAGGGGGGCCAAGTATCAATCCCTGTGGTAAACCAACAGCTAAGCAGATAACTGCAGGAAGGTGGAGTAGCTTGATTGCAATTTAATAGCCTGAGATCTGCCTGACAAATAGCACTGGAACAAGAAGGTGGGATGGGACAGGCCTAATGACGCTAGCAGAGACAGTAAAACAGTAGCTTGTTACTGAAGACCGTGTCAAAGACATTTGATAACTCTGACACAGTCTTCCGTGACAAGCTACTATAAAAAGAAATTTGATAACTCTTAAGAATATGTCCAAAATCTAAAGGGGAATACCCAGCTATGCTCTGAACTGGCTGTGGATGGCTACCCATACTCAGAGGTAATAGCAAACCTGCTTGCTGTCAAATTTGGAGCAAACTTCACCCCCCATGTCCCCAGGTGGTCATCTGTCAAAGTATACCTGCCACCATTCATCAGCCTATTATCTCAAAACAGCAGGTCAACTCTGCTCTCTCCAAGGCCAAAAACATGTCACCAGTGGGACCAGACAACACCTCACAATGCCCTTTAAACAAGTTCAAACATGACCTAGCAGACCCACTTGGATTCCTGTTTATTCACAGTCTGCGGACTGGCTATGTTCCAGTAGAATGGAGGACAGCAACAGTAACCATCTGCACAAGGGGGTCCTTCGACCGACAATGGGAATTATAGACCCATAAGCTTGATTAGCTTTATCTGCAAGGCCACGTAAAGAATCATTACAGACCTTAACAAGGACATAGGTAATCTTCAAACTCTGGACCCAACCCAGTTCAGATTCGTTAAGGGTGATCATGCCTGTTAAACCTGGTTGACTTCATTGAGAAAGTCACCAAGGCGCTGGACGTGGGAAAAAGTGCATACTACCTACCTTCACCTAGCCAAGACATCTGACACAATCCTCCACTCGGGTATTATTCAGAAAATCTTCCCAATTGGAAATGAAACTCTACATCACCAGGAGGGTAACCAATTGACTCACCGACAAGACACATACTATGAAAATGGGCGACTTCACCTCTAGCAAAAGACCAGTCATCATTGGTATATCACAGGGGTCAATGCTAGGCCCTTTACTGTTCGAAATTTATTTCTCAGACATCCAGGCAAACATGTGGATGGCCTGTGGTTGAACAAGTTCACTAATGATTGCAAATGGGGGGGGGGGGGCACTGATGCTCCTGAATGATGCCAATATACTGTAGAAAGGGCTACTGCACACAACTGAATGGTCCCAAAGCCATGGACTGAGGCTTAATGCGCAAAAAAAAAAAAAACACATGATTATTCCCTTTGGGAAAGCCAACATACCTGCTAATTACATTTTAGACATCACCCCCCACCCCCAAGTGTATACCCAGTGGTACGTGACCTGGGTATTCAAGTCGATAGCAATCAGAACTTTGGCAAGCACGTATCCACAGTGGTAATGATATGCTATGCAGCACATCTCATAATTAAAGGCATCACATCTAGATCCAAGAGTGTTGTAATTCCACTATACATGGCCTTCATCAGACCGATAATGGAGTACAATGCTCCCTTTTGCACGTATCTCACAAGACACCTGGAGAGACTACAGAGGCTTCTCACCAAGAAAGTACAGAGTACACAAAACAAGTGCTGTGTGGAAAGACTGAAAGCCCTATTACTGTATTGTCTCTTACATGCTGTTATGGGGTCACCTGTGACTAGCTTACACAGCAGTTTCTGACTGGGCTCTGATGGAAATGCTACACATTCATAAATCAAACTGCACAAGGGTCACTTGCTCCAGGGATTTTAATCTAGCCTCTGGCATGAACAAATCATTCTGAAGAGATAAATATATCCCCCAGAGACTACCCCTTCTCTGGAACAAACTTCTCATTCATATAAAGCAGAGCCCCTCTCCGGCCCTCTTCAAATGCAACCCAGATGAACAGATGGGTGAAGGCAAGTTCACTCTTTGGGTGGCACCCATGTCCCTCATGGACACAGGCAGTCAGTATTAATTACCATAGACTCAAATCTATGAAAGTCATTCACCTAACTTCTGACAGCTGGGGCAACTGGGGATAATCACTGCTAGGCTAGTAAAGGCTCTATGGCAGTTAGCCTAGTAACCGCCTATGAAGCTATAAAATAGTGTTTGTTGCATTTTTGCTGTACGGTATTTACGAAAGTTGAGTAATGCAGTGTTAGTGCTGTTGCTTGGTCTAAAACCATGCTGGAATGCAGAGAACAGATTTTTGCCAAGATATGTTTAAGTAGGTGAACCTTGATGCACTTCTCCAGGATTTTAGACAAGGACTGGTGCTTCTTAATGTTAATTTTCTTTTTATAGAATGTTGTTCCTTACCTTTTCTGGGGCGAGCTTGAAATAAAAGTTCATCTGGATAAACCTGGGGAACTGTGACACAATTCTGTGCAGTACAACACACATTCCTACAATGCTCAGCACATTTACTTAATGACTCCCTACTAAAGACCAAAGGCCAGATCTGATTGTGCACCTAGCACAAAACAGCGAATTAATGTAACTATCTAAGAGGGGTGCATGAATTAGCAAGCAGAGAGTATGGAGGGGTGAAGAGAAAGCATTGAGAGCAAAAATAAGTGATGTGTAGGATTCACATTTCAAGTACATTAAAAATGGAAGGTGTGGTTAAAGAATCACTTGCGTGTATACTATATAAAAACACAACACACAGACCACAGTAACAGCTGTTTATATGTATTTATATACATGAACCAGGACTCTGAATCATATGAGGCATCATAACACCGTGCAAGTGAACACCGTAAAACCCACTTAACTAAAGGTATTTTAATGCCACTATGGGAAATTTGCAAAGAATGTACAGCAATAGAGCACAGTTAATGCAACACCGGGAAAACAAGCACAAGAAGTAAAGCTCACTAAGATGTATGCCTCAGTCTAGGTGAATTGTAAAATTGCAAAGCAATGCTGATATGCCTTATTACAGGAGAGTGGTGACTGGATTAAGACCCCCCCCCCCCCCATCTAACACTGGAGGAAAGTACAGTTGTGCAAGTACACCTACTATAACAGAAGAAGTTCAAATGGTCACTGCTGCAGTAGGTATAGCTTTACTGGTTAGCCTGCTAAGAAACTAACAGCCAGCCTCCAAAGGTTGAGGATACCTTCCACACACCCAATCTGTCAAGTAGCTCAAGTGGAGCCGATTAAAAGACAAGTTTGTGTGCCAAGCCCTTCACAGCTTTCATGCCATCTGAGACAGGGAGGAGCTCAGACAGCCAACAGTAAAAATTCAGAAAAATACCCACACCCTGGCAAAATATACACAAAAAAATAAGGTGGAGGAAGGGAGCAGCTATTGCAGCAGTGATCCTTCGAGCAACTGCTGTTATGCTAAGTTAACTTACACAACTGTACCATGTTCATCATATTGATAATTCCTGAAATAAGACTTCGCTATACAGGTAGATTACCCTAGCTTGCAAGATTCGGAAGGTGGAAAGAGAAAGGTCAAGATCCCCCTGGAGAATTATCCTAGCAAAGGCCGATGTAAACCTAGAGAAGGGACCAACCTTGTAATGCTTTGTAAAAGTATATACAGAGGTCTAAGTATAAGAATCTTGAATGCTTCTAGAATCCAATCCTTTACAAAAAGCCATATATGGAGCAAAGGCCCTGATAGAATAAACCTTAACTCTGCCTGGAATAGTTTTGTTGTAGGGAGAACAAAAGGTAATAGCCCGAGACAACCATTTGGATTTGGAATAGGCTGTTCTTCCTCATCTTCACAAGAAATGAACAACTGATTGTAAGATCTGAAAGATTTTGTTCGGTCAAGATAGTACCACAGTTGTCTGAACATCTAAAAATAGTACCCTTTCTCCATCATTTTGGGGTTAAAGAAAACAAAGATAGGGATAGTATGGCGTAAAAAGTAAACGGATACCACTTTAGGCATAAAAAAAGGATTCTTTTTTAAAGAAACTGTCTCTGTGAAAAATGAAAATGGGATGACTGACTAAGAGCTTGCAACTCTGATCCTCTTCTGGAAGAGGTCAGTGAAATCAGTAAAACAAGTTGTGTGTTAAGAACCTCAATTCAGCCTGATGAGCTGGTTCAAATGGAGCAAGTGGTAGCTTCTCCAACTTAAAATTACCATCAAGGAGGAGCCACTGGTTTTCTTGGAGGTCTGTTATGTAATGCCACTTTCAAAAATATTTTCACATGAGAATGCAATGAAAGAGGGGATCCATGGGCAGACGTGATAAAATGGCAGACAAATGAATCTTGACGGAGGTGTAAGAAAGGCCACAGGATAGTAACTTGCACAGTTACTTTAAAATCAGAGAAACACTAGCTCCAAATGGAGTACTGGTTATGTTGTTGGCACCAACTAGAAAATCCTTTCAGCAGCACACTTTCTTCCCTACACTAGTAATTGCTGCACATCCTCAGTAAAGATGTGTCTACAGGGAATTAAGACTGTATGATTCAGGCAGTCAACTAAAGTTGATTGTGGCTGGGATGCATCTCACTCACCTGTTTTTGTTTCAGTAGAGACATTTTGGGAGAAGGCTTATGGTAACCATCACTGGCTATTTCCAAAAGAAGGGAGGGAGGTCCACAATTGCCTTGGCCAAAAGGGAGTTAGTACAATAATCTTGGAGGATTCTTCTGAATCCAAGTACCCTAGATATTAGTGAAAAGCACATCAAAAAGAAAATAAAAGGAAAGGAATTTGCCTTCCAGGCCTTCTTGCATGGAGTCTTGGAGAAGAAGTTTGCCAGCTGATTGTTCAGAGAGGAAGCAGAGAAGTCTCTTGGAGGAACTCTCCACAGATGCTCAAATCTTGGAAGGCTCCCTGATCTAGTCTCCATTGTTGAGAGAGTCTGCCATTGTACTGCTCAGCTTGCCTGCCACACAATTTTACTCTAACAAGATGCAGGATGCCTGTATAGCTAGATCCCAAGAGAACACGGACAGTCTGTAATGGGAGTAAGACCTGGTTCCCCCTTGCTTGTTGATGGACCACATAACTGTGGTATGGTGTGTAACAACTTGAGTTCCAGGGAACCAAAGATGATTCAGAGAGAGTTGAGTGCCTTGATTAGAGCAAGCATCTATTTTTATATTTATGTGCTTACGTGTGTAACACCTTGCACTTACATCCCCTCCTGATATTGCTCTTCAAACAATGTCTGAAGCATTTGTACAGACTGACTACTTTTGAGTGGGGGGGGGACAAGAATTTAGGGATATTTGCCATTTCCACAAACCGATTTCTCTTCTGAAAGAACCCAGAAAGTACAGTTGTGTACACTTACCATAAATGTAGATGTTCGAGTGTATTCACTGTTGCAGTCATTACATTTGGGGTAATCTTCTGGCAGGTTGCCTTCAGTCGGCCTGATTAACAAAGTCTTGGGTCCTGCGTCAGTTGCTGTCCCTTCTTCCATGACGTCAGGTCGTCAGGGGTATAAAACATGCAGCCGACGCCATTACATCAGTTTTTCTTGCCCCAGTTGGCAGGTGCCCCCCCCAAATGGGGAGCCAAATATTTAAGTAATTAAAAACACAAAAATATACCTCCAAGCAAAAGCAAATACACCAAAAAGGCTTTTAAGCATAGTAAAGGAAAGTAGAGGTATAGTTAGAGAAAAACGGGGTTGGAGGGAGGGTAACCAAGACTGCAACAGTGAATACACTTGAACATCTACATTTATGGTAAGTGTACACATGTTCTTTGTGTTTCACTGTTGCAGTCATTACATTTGGGTAGATTCCCAAAGCTATGGTTGGGAGGATGGATTTATACAGCATTAGGACAAGCTATAAGGCCCTGTAGGACAACAGTGACAAAGCCAGCTCTGGATTTAGAGAAGAAATGTAAATGGTAATGTTTGGTGAACATATGAACTGAACTCCAGGTAGCAACTTCTGGAATGTCTCTGGTAGGAACACCTCTGAGAAAGGCTGTAGAAGTAGATGCAGCCCTGGTGGAATGAGATCTGATCCCCTGGGGGATAGTTGTACCATGGTGCATATAGCAGAAACAAATACAATGGCTTATCCATTTGGAAATAGTCTGCTTTGAAACAGCCTTTCCCTCTGCCCCTGCAGCAAATGCCACCAGTAGTTGTTCAGATTTTCTTAGAAGATTTTGTCCTGTTTAAGTAAAATCTAAGTTGTCTGTGTACATCCAATGAATGCAGAATCCGCTCCCCCTTGTTCTGTGGATTGGGAAAGAAAGTTTGCAAATGAATGGTCTGATTAAGAGCCACACTGGATACCACTTTAGGCATGAATGATGGATTGGTCCCAAGAGACACCCTGTCCGTATGAAAAAATAATGAAAGGCTCCACTATCATAAGAGCCTGTAATTCGGATATCCTTCTAGCTGAAATGACTGCTAAAAGGAAAGCTGTTTTCCAGGAGAGAAATTTTAAGTCTGCAGTAGCAACTGGCTCTAAAGGAGGGAGAGTGAGTTTTTCCAATACAAAATTGAGGTCCCAGGCAGGGGTAGGAGCTCTCCTGGGTGGCCTTAAGTTTTTGGCCATTCTGAGATACTGCTTTAGCAGAGGATGAGAGAAAAGAGGGGAGGTTCTGTGTTGTAATGAGCTGAAATGGCTGTGGCATGGATTTTTATGGAAGAAAAAGACAGGCCCTTGTTAAGCATCTCAGTTAGGTATTGTAAAATCTGAGGAATATTGGGCACTGCTGTGCTTATCCCTTGTGATTGATTCCAGGCACAGAATCTTTTCCATTTGTCAGCATAAGATTTTCTAGTACTAGGCCTTCCTGCCTCCAAAATGACATCCATCACAGGTTTTCTGGGGGATGGTAAGGGTGAATTTAGGTGATTAGCCACGCTGCAAGATTCAAAGTTTGGAGCAGAGTGGGCAGAATTTGGTTGTTCTGCTGAGACAGTAAGGTGTCTGAGGCAGGTGCCACGGTGGAAGGTGCGATACATTGCGCAGGCGTGGATACCAGTGTTGGTGAGGCTAATCTGGAGCAATCAAAATCATTTTTAGTTTGTCCTGTTTGACTTTTAGTTGAACTTTGGAGAGCAGAGGCAGAGGGGGAAAAGCATAGACTGATGGGTTTTCCAGCTGAATGATAGAGCATCCACTTTCCAGGCTTTTTTGTGATGTGTTCTTGTGCAGAATTTGTCCAACTGATAGTTCTGGGAAGAGGCAAAAAGATCTATGTCTGGACTCCCCCCATTTGCATGGAAACATGTTGAAAATCCATGGTTTCAGTTTCCATTCGTGTGGGTCCATGAGATTTCTACTTAGTTCGTCTGCCAGAGTATTCAGCTTTCCTGGTAGAAATTGAGCTTGTAGCTGTATTTGACAGGTCAAGGCAGTGTTCCACAATGCCATGGCTAGTCTGCAAAGGGGGTAGGAGTGTGTACCCCCCTGCTTGTTTATGTACCACATAACTGTGGTGTTGTCTGTATTTGTCATTAATTGTCCTGGATGAAGGTAGCCCTTGAAGGCCGTCAGTGTATCCTGTACAGCTAACATCTCTTTTTGATTGATATGAAGGTGCATTTGATTTGGGCTCCATTTGCCCTGAATGCACTTCCCTACCAGATGAGCCCCCCCAAGCATAGTCTGATGCGTCTGTAGTTAGGGTTTGCGCGGCAGGGGGTGGAATGAATGACAGTCCCTTGTTTTGGTGGCAGGCCTCTACCCACCATAGGAACTCTAGTTGCAGGCAAGGTATAATAGGAATCATTGTTTCCAGGCTGTGACAATGTTGACTCCATAAACTTAAGTAACACTGAAGTTTCCTCATATGCAGTCTTGCATATGGAATTAGAAGAATGCAGGAGGCCATGAACCCCAAGGCTTGCAGAATTTGTCTTGCAGAAAGAAGGGTTTTTGTGGCCACCGGTTTGAAGTAAGTTACCAAATGAATTTGCTTTTCTGGCATAAGGTAAGCCATCTGGGCAGTTGTATTCAAGCTTGCACCCAGGAATGTAATTTTTTGTGAGGGTACCAGTTGTGATTTCTTTTCGTTTATGGTGTACCCTGGACAAGTTAGAACCCTTTTTACAAACACCAGATGTTTTAGAAGAATGTCCCTGTTTTCTGCCTGAATTAGATAATCATCCAGATAAGGATATATATGAATATTTCTTTGCCTGCAAAAATGCAATTACTGGAGCCAGGCACTTTGTAAAGACCCTGGGCACAGTAGATAAACCAAAGGGCAGTGCAGAGAACAGGTAATGCAAGTAGCCTGCTTTGAAGCGGAGGTATCTTCTGCAAGATCCCCTGATTGGGATATGCAGGTAAGCCTCTCTTAAGTCTAGAGTTACCAACCAGGCATCTTTGCCTAGCATAGGAAGTAACTGTTGAAGAGTCAGCATCTTGAATTTTGGAATGTCCAGAAATGTGTTTAGAGTAGATAAGTCCAGAATTGGACGCCATGATTTGTCTTTTCTGGGTACCAGGAAAAGTCTTGAATAGAAACCTTGTCCCTTTTCCTCTTCTGGTGCTGGTTGAATAGCCCCCATGTTCATGAGGGACAGTACTTGTTTCTGGGCCTCTGCCCACTGATTTGGGGGCAGGTCTGGCCATCCGGTTGGGATTGGCAACGTGTGGAAATAAAATCTGTATCTCTGGGATACTATATTTAAAACCCATTTGTCCTGGGTTATAAGTTGCCAGTTTCTTGCACAAAGTGTCAGTTTTTGTCCTGTGTTATAAGTTGCCAATTTCTTGCATGAAGTGCCAGTTTTCCCCCTAAAGGGGCAGCCAAAAGGTAAGTGCTTGGTTAGTGTAAAGGGAAGTCATTGAGACTGCTTACCATAGGGAGGTGCCTTGTTTCCAGATTTGGAGGAAGAGGCACCCCATTGTTTTGTTCTAAAAGTCCCTTGGTGACTGAAACCTGGAGCCTTTGGAATGTCTGGGTTTGACTTGAGTGGCTCTCGAAGGAACTGGAAAGGACCAGTTCTTAGTAGGCTAGTGCCTACTAAATCTTGGAGGTTGCACTCTTAAGAAATCTTTCACAGTTTGCATAGATTTAGCTATAGCTTCCATCTTTTTTAAAACTTCTTCAGCCTTATTACTAAAGAGACAGTCCTGTTGTAAAGGAGCATCCAACAATTTTGCTTTAACATGATCAGGCAGAGTTTGCTCTTTGAGCCAAACATGCCTTCTTAGCACAGACCCAGTGTTACAGCAGCCCTACAAGAGGCCTCCAAAGAATCAAAATCACATTGCAAAGTAGGTTTTCCAACTTCTTCAGCTTAATGCAATAAATCCTGTAAATCTTTATTTTCCACACAGTCAGAAATTAACATCATTTTCTGTTCAAGCAGTCCCATGATGTGCTGTTGATATTTAAGCATATGAAATGGATAGTTTAAAGCCCTGATTGCCAAGGTTGCAGAAGTATAAACCTTCTTACCCCATCTATACAGCGCCCTAGAATCTCTATCAGAAGGGATAGGATTGTTGGCAGTAGAGACCTTAATGCCCTTGGGACACTGAGAAATGGTTTCAGGATCTGCAATATGATTTTTGAAAAAGAATTTGTGGGAATCAGGAACCCTGTAGTATGTCTGGCTTACAAGGAGGCAGAGAATCAGGAGCCATACTAGATTCCGAGAAAAACATCAACAATGTCTAGAACAGGAGGTATAGCCAAAGGCCTATGCTGAGGAAGAAGAAGAAAATCCCCAAGTCTCTTTTTAGATTCAAAGAAATCCTGACTTTCCCAGTGGAAATGTTCCCTTAAGGCATGTAAAGTTTCCCCAAAAGAAAAATTCTCAGGCGGAGAAGCAGAAGGAATGGAATCATCTGCATCACAGTCCTCATAAGTAGATATAGACAAATCCTGTTCATTAGAAGAGTCAGAAGAAATCTAATCCTGCTCAGAAGATTCAGAATCAATGTCTTGCCTAGGCCTCTTAGAAGAGGGGGCTTGGCTACCCCTGATCAGAATAATTAAATCTTCAGCCATTTTGATCATTTATTTTTTTTAGGCATAGGGGCCTGTACACGTGGTCCAGCTGTCGGTTTTTCAGACATAGATTTAAATTTTGGCCTTAGTTTTGAAGATGGTGTTGGTCTAATATACAAATTTGTAGACCTGAAAACACCCTCAGAAACCAGTGCCTGCACAGTGGCTCCGGACCCATCTAAGGTAGAGACATCTGTGGGTTCCATAACTGAAGCATCTCGCGGCATACCGGACTCCAAATGGGTCTCAGTAGAGACCTGTGAATCAGAAGTGGGTATCAGGGGCTTTGAAAATGCCTCACTGAGTACCGGCGAACTGGCGACTGGCTTAGGAGAAGCGTCATCAGCTTTGGACCTCAACGGCCTGTCTCTTTTTCTTTGCATTTTTTTAAGGTATTCCAACAGTTGGACTGCTAACAGACGACATTTCTGGATAATTAAAGCGTGAGCTAAAATATTTAGAAGCAAAAATATACAGACGTTTAATAGTGTGTTGCTGTCTGTTTTGTGCTAAATTTAATCAAGGTACATTGTGGTCAGGGCCTAGGCAAGGAATACAGTACAAATGAAAATCCTTATGAGGTACTTGCTTCCCACAAGTAATGCAATTATTAACTTTTACTGACATCGGTAAGGAGCAAGGAAAAGTTTCCCCAATGGGGTACTTAGCTTTTTAGTTGAAGACTTCGGTTCTGAAACTCGAAAACGAAAATTTCCGGAGTTGGCCGACCGGCACTTGCAAACTGCTTCTGCTTCAGGCACCACGCAGCAAGAAAGACTGATGTAATGGCGTCGGCTGCATGTTTTATACCCCTGACGACCTGACGTCATGAAGAAGGAACAGCAACCGACGCAGGACCCAAGACTTTGTTAATCAGGCTGACTGAGGGCAACCTGCCAGTAGATTACCCCCAAATGTAATGACTGCAACAGTGAAACACGGAGAACATCTGGGATTTGACAAGACAGTGGGTAATGGCACTAGGACTAAAGAGACTTCAGCCACCATAGCATCTTTCTCATGTGAAGTCGTGCCAAGGGTGTCATGAGAATCAGATACCATGAGACCCAAAATACTAAGGGGTACTCTCTTGCAGAGACAAAGGTCTGAGTGGAAAACCATAGAAAAAGCTCTAGATACATTTTTCATGTAGAAGAAAAGCTCTTTTAACTGGGAGGTATCTAGCTGATGCATCAGGAACACAATCCTGTATGCAGAGTCAAAAAAAGACTCATTTTTCTTGGAATCCCAGTTTGTGTAAGAGATCCCCCCCCCCCCCCCAAAGAGAAAGAGAGGGACTCCTGACACTTTGAAAAAAGACTCTGCAAAGATAAGCAAGTCATCTAAATATGGGGAAAAAAAAAAGTGGAAACCACGTAGCCTGCGATGGGCTATAACTGGAGCTAGCACCCTTGGTGCAGTAGACAGTCTGAATGTGACTCAGACGCACACAAACCATAACATACCTGAAATCTGGAAGAATGGGGATATAATTAGCAGCTTTTAAATCTAAACTAGAAAAAAAAAAGACAAGGAAGTAGTAGTAACAGGATTTGAAGTGACATCATTTTGAACTTGGCCACCAACACAAATTGGTTTTGGAAAGAAAGATTCAGAAATGGTCTCCAGGCATTTTCATTGGCACCAAAAACAACCTTGAATAAAAAAACTCCCAAACTGGTGGTAAATAAGAACTGGCTGTATTACTCCCTGGCACAACATATGTTGGAGGACGGGGGAAACAGAAGAGTCTATCCTACTGGATGAAGTATTACTCCCTGTAAGGGAGGAATTTCTAACCACTGATAACTGTAACTCTGATGAATGATGCTTGGAACCCATTTGTCTGAAACTATCTTTTGCCAAACACAGAAAGGAGAGTCAGACTTTCTGGAAGGGAAAAGGGACCGGCAGGGTGGGGGGCTCCACATTTCCTTTAATAGGAATTCTGACTTGTTAGACTCTCCACTGTTCTAGGTGTGGGGGGGGGGGGGTCCTACCATCTTTATGGACTCCCATGCCATTGCCTCAAACATGTTTACTAGCATTTTGCAGAGACTGTTCATTTTGTTTTTGCCAAAATTGGATGAAAGGGTACAGAATCTCTTGGAAATTTTGGAATAGGAAGTTCAAAACATCTGAGAGATTCCTTGAATCAGCTTGTCTTATCACATTTTTTTTAATAATCTCTGCAGATGAAAGTTCAAAAAACACAACACAGTCTACAGGAGAATTTAAAATCTAATTTTTTTACAGCTTCTAAGATATGCTGCCTTGTAAGACTCCTCAAAAAATAGTACTAGTGGCCAGAGCCCTTGAAGTATCAGTTATACACACACACACCTTAAACAATGCGTTGCAGCAGGTAAAAATGAAAAACTAAACCATTTAAAGTAAATTTTTTCCTCAAGTAACTACAGACAAAACAGTCCTCATACTTTCACATTTACTCCTAATAAACTTTCAACGTACAAGCCTGACAATATAAAGTTAGGAAGATCAAAGCTGCAGAGGCATATACTTTCTCCACACTTATTTTTACCATGCTTGTCACAACGTGAAGGACTGGAATTAACTAAATGTTTAGCAGCAGTAGGATTAGCTGTTGGGTCTGGTTTGAGGTGAATGTATAAAAACTTGGAAAGACTGAGGAACTATCTGCCATTTTGGGGGCAGCAAGCTGACTATCAAGGTAACTGCAGGCTGCAACACACACCATCTAATGCTGGCAGCACAGGAGGGACTGGGGAAGGTCCTGGAAATTCCATTTTAAAGAGCTCAGTATTTTTAATGAACTAAGAAACCTCATTGTTCTCCCACTGAAAACACGGACACATTCTGGAAATACAGTCTCAGCAGAAAGAGAAACCCTCACAATGTCTTTCTCTGAGTCTGAATCAGAAATCTGAGTAAAAAACCCTGCATCAGTCTCTTCATCACCCTGTCCAGATTCAGAATCTTGAATCTCTTCAGGAAAGAGGAATCTCTATTTTACCGGAAACCACCTTACAAGAAGACTCAATAGCTTGAATTAGAGCCCGAGGCAGACCGAATGAGCTACTCCTGTCCAGGAGACAGAAAAACTAGCACCAATAGTATTAATGGCAGCAGCAGCTTCCTCATGGATAGGAACAGCATTTATAGGACAGAACTGCCTTCCCTGTTCGTTCTACCAGGACCAACAAGAACAGCTCCCCCTTGCCAATGAAGGGTCCCCAATAGCCGCAGACAAAATGGCAAACCCCAGTCCACAGTGGTTGTAGGTACTGGTAATTTGTTCCATGGCCAAGCTTTTCTCATGGAAACCAAGCAGCGCAAACTGGCAAAAATTCAAAGTCTTTTTTTTTTTTTTAAACACCCCAAAAACTGTAATACAGATTTTCCAGAGAAAAATGTACTTAAAATCTTAACTTCAAACTCTGGTAGGAAAAAAGTACACTCCCGTTTAAAAGTATAGTTAAGTCTCAGGACAGTTCATTAAAACAGAATTCCTAGAACAAAAATAATTTTCCCAAGCATACATTTTAAAGTGCAGAAGGTTTTTCCTTCCCACAAGGGAACTTATCTACTCAGCAATGGAACAGCACAAGCCAACCACCAATCCTTGAAAGCCGCAGAGGAGCACTCTTCGAAAGTGTGAAAACTCTGACGGGCTTAGCGCCCAATCCCATTTTTTTTTAGGTAACTCGGCTCAAGTTGCTCAACAATTGAAGAGGGTGGAAGGTATCCTAAAGCTTTGGAAACTAGCCAGCTGTTTTATTCCTGGCAAGACACAACCCATATAGCTAAGGATACTTCAGCACTTATCAATATGATAAACATCTGGTGTATGTGACAGCTGCAATGATTGGCATGATAATGTGCTTGCCTCTGCTGTGCACACTGTGTACCAAGATAACCAATGTGGCACAAAAAAACACACAGGCCTGTACACTGCCCAGGATGCTGCACAGTAGCTCATCACTTCAGAAACTTGCAAGGGTACACTTAGATCTGTTACCTGGGGTATTAACACATAAAAATACTTGTGTACGTTTCTAGCTCTACACCTCCCATAAGCAGTCTATCGTACTGTGAATCACAGCCAGTACATTATTTTGCTGGTGGAGCCAATATGTGTTCCAGACGGATGTGATGGGCAACTCAGTTACTCTACTTGGTCTACACTAACAGCATATTTAATAACTGCACAGGGTTGCCTTAAAGGAATATTCCACATTACCAGTCCTGTGCAGTGTGGACTATCCTTGCAACTCTCATCCAGAAACTTTTTAATACACATTTATGCCTTACTCATAAAGATCTCCCCCAATAATTTAAAATATTTTGGGTGAGGTTTCAAGTGGGGCTGATTCAGTTTCTTAACCACCAATTTTGAATTTATTACATTAAAAAATAAAAAAGGGCATTACATCTTGCAATATTATTAGATAAAAGTAATCATTTCAAATACTGATGGAAAGTAATATGCTTGGTATTATCAGTCACTTTTTATGCATATGTGTAAAAAGTAATGCCTTTCGGCTTTTCCTGGTTAGAGGTTGCCACAGTGGAACTCCGGTCTGCTAATGATTGGCAGTGGATTTTTACGGTGCTGAGTTGCCAACCCAATGCTCAACCTTGAAAGAAGGCTCACCCATTCATGCACGCACCTACCTGCATGCCTTTATCACTCGACCGCGATGAGAACATGCAGACTCCACACAGAAGGTGCTCTAGCAGAGAATTGAACGGGAGAAACTCTTGCTGTGAGGCGACAATGCTAACCGCTGTACCACCGTGGCCTCTTTCTTATGCATTTTTTTTAAATTTTTATTTATTTTAACATTTGTTAACCGAGAAAGTCCAACTTGGAACAAAGCCAATTTTCAGCGGAGGCCTGGAGAGAAAGGCTCCAGATGTATGTCTTTGTAACGTGGGAGGAAACTGGAGTACCCGGAGGAAACCCACACGAACGCAGGGAGGACAGGCAGACTCCACACAGAAGGCACCCCAGCCGAGAATCGAACCAGAGAACCTCTTGCTGTGAGGCGACAATGCTAACCGCTGTACCACCGCGGCCTCTTTCTTATGCATATTTTTTAAATTTTTATTTATTTTAACATTTGTTAACCGGGAAAGTCCAACTTGGAACGAAGCCAATTTTCAGCGGAGGCCCGGGGAGAAAGGATCCAGATGCATGTCTTTGTAACGTGGGAGGAAACTGGAGTACCCGGAGGAAACCCACACGAACGCAGGGAGGACATGCAGACTCCACACAGAAGGCACCCCAGCAGAGAATCGAACCAGAGAACCTCTTGCTGTGAGGTGACAACGCTACCTTTGTACAAGCACAAAAAAACAGAACCCCACCCACATTATTTTTTATGCATCCATCTATAGTTACTTAATTCTAATCTGCCTTGCACCACCTGGCAGTCAAAGCTATCATAACCATAAGCCACAACTGCATCTGTGTGGTTTAGGATAACCTTAGACATTCTCATGTTTAAGGTCTGCCACTTGCAAAAGCAGTTACACTTCAGCTCCATTAGCTGCTTTTTTTATATATACAGCTAAAGCCTCACATTAAAATGAATAACCTGCCCAATGAATAACAAAGGCAAATGGTTCAGAAAAAAAAACAAAGAAATCAAAATTGTATTCACATAAAGGTAAAATATGTATCCACTTGCAAAAAGCATCTCCCCATTACACAGTTGTTTTTCTTCAGAATGTTCAGATAAAATAATGAACAAAGTTAACTCCTATGTTTCAAAGTGATGTGATTCAGAGTTTAATACTATTCTATGTTTTACTTGTAATCATCAAAATTGTAACATTATGGGCACTTCTACATCTGTGGCACTAACCTTCATAGCAGCAGAAAAAGGGTCCTTGAAC
>NC_056735.1:18572922-18585659 GCF_019279795.1 Protopterus annectens | reverse complement strand
TTTTCTTTTTCTGTTATGTGTTCTTGCTGGTCAACAAGCTCTCATTCCTATATTAGTAATTTTGCAGTCCACTAACATCAGTTACACAGATGTCTTCATGTAAAGCCTCACTTTTGGCTGCCTTTAACACTAAATGATCTCAAAGAGCCATAAAATCTTGACTACAAAAGCGGCTTGCATAAATATGATATTGTGTAGTGAAATACACAGTCTTAACTCATCCAAATATTTAAATGCATTAAAATGCATTAGGCAAATATGCAGCTGAAGGCACTACAGTGCTGCACTAGGTCAGAATTGCATCGCTACTACATGCATTTCTCTGAAAGTCATTTTACTTCCCTCTGACTGTAGGAGACAGAGAAGTTTAGTTTTGGTGTTTAGCACCTTTAATGAATTGTCAATACACAGGCAAACACATCTACATAAAAGAAAACAAACCATATTAACATATTACCAGTAGCAAATACTATACATCATATATATTCTTTCATACAATTATAAATCCAGCATTACATAAATTGATCATTTCCTGCCTTCCCTGAAATTCACTCCATCAAAATATTAACGTGAATGTCTTGTTCCCACAATTTCCAGGTTTTTCTATGAAATGTGCTTCTACCCTTTTCTAAAGATACCACTTCCAGTTTTTATCTCTATCACAACATTCAATGCTTCAAATGTAGTTGATTTAGACTTTGATTTCAATTTTCTGGCAATTGCTATTTTGTCAGCCACCAGAAGTAAACTTAACAAGACCTTGCGTATCTAGGCAATTCAGATCTTTTTGTTGCGTTTCTTGGCTGAAAACTGCAAAGCCATGAAGCAAAATGCTGTTGATTTTACTGCAGTGCAAGAAATGTTGGGGTTATGCCCCAAAAATGGCAGGAAAAAAATCTGGCTGGTTAAACCCTTTTCCTGAGGTGAGAAAGATTATGTTTTAAGTGCAGTTAAGAAGTAGGCTCTTTCTAGAGGTAAAGAGAAGCCAGTGTCAGCCACCACAGAAGAGCAAAAGCTAAGACACCTTTAAAACCTCATTAAATACTTCACTCTCCCAAAACATTAAACAAGTGCATTAGAAGAAAGTGCATTAACAGTTATTAAAGCAGTTAGTTCCTCAGATGGACACTTGGAGTTAACTTCTGCCCACTGTCTGTGTGATAAGTGCTTTACAGATTTCAAAGATTTAAATCATTTCATTCTTCTACACTTTTTATAACTGGTAGTGCAAGGTCAGATAAAACCCACCACTGCCACATCAATCATCACACACTAATATCACTGCCATTATGTGGAGGAAGAGCCTAGCTGAAAATCAACTAATGGTGTCTGAAGTCGCACAATTACTCTCAGCATGTTAAAAAGGAAGTGCACACAAGTCTAACTCAATTAATTCACAAAATGCCACTTGGTCTCAACAGCATAAACAGAAATGGCACTACTGTCGTGGTTATGAGTTTCAATATCCATCCCAGGTTAAACTGTGCACAAATCACCTACACAGCCGAATTTCTGGTTTAGCACCTCAGGTGGCTGGCAGAATTCTCAGATTCCCCACAGCCATCCTGTCAAAATAGTACTGTCACCACTCTGGATATTGCCTGGGGCCTCCATCTACCTACTGCTCTTGATCAAGTCAAATATCAAACTATACAAATTAATATTCTCACTGGTAGTAGGCCAAAACAATCTAGGTAAAAGGAGATGGATGCCACAGCTTGTTAACCTAGAATAGTAAATGACAACCCATCCTGTCAGACAATCAACTAATATACATAAAAAAACAGCCACAACAGTTTAAAATAAATACATTTTATTTTAACAATAAGGCAAAAATACACAGTTAACAGGATAAATATGCAGAGAAATAATATGATGCAAGTAAATGACTAAAAAAATAAACATTCAGTTATCAAAGTGTACAAAGAGAAAATTTTGATTTACAGACAGCTATGATATATATTTTTATATCCTACTAAAAGGATACTAGATCTAATGTCTCATCCATTAGGAAAATACTGAAAATACACAGGCAGCACAGCAAACCTTTTCCAAACATGTGTCACCAATTTGTCCAAGCAAAAACACAGAAAAGACCAGTCTCGGATATTTATATGTTGCAGTTCCTCAATCTTGCTGCCCAAAGCTCATTACTTTATTCCCTTTTGCACAAAAGGCAGGACTTTTTTGCATTACATCAGACTCTCAGATCAGAACTAACAACCCTGCAACAACCAATGATGAAAATGATGGTGGGGCTAGAACCAAGCCTTTTTTAGCCAAGGAGAAGGAGGGCAGAAGCCAGAGAATGCACACGTTAAGGAGAAGAGAATGAACAGCGTCAAATTCTTCAACGGACAATTAAACAGGTATTCTGTACCGGTAAACAATGTTATACATTTGTCTACTGTTGTTTTAAATGAAAACAATTTGAAAGTTTTGAATTTGGCCTTAAACTTTGTACCCTCAAGGACGGCAAACCTAGCAAGCACTGTATTAACCCTTAAAAAGTACACCAGGTCTTTAAACTTCAATTATGTATTTAAAGACATTGGGCAGGATTCACGAAGCCTCCGTGTAAGAGTTACAAGGCTTACACGGAGGCTGCAGTTAAACGGTGTGAAGTCAGCATGTCATGCATATGCATGAGGGCAGAGGGCATGCTGAATCACACCCAAGGCTTACACGGTCCGTGGAAGAGAGCAGGGGGCGTGTCCGTAGGCCGAGCCCTGCAAACGGACACACCCCCAGAAGAGTAAAAGTCCCGAAAGTAAACCCCTACGACAGAGTCCGTGTAAATGTGAATAAACACAACACAACACATGCCCCCACAGACTATGAACATAAAATATATAAATGAAAAAGTTATATATTTTTTTTAAATTGTGAAGATGTTTGCCCGTGTGTGCGCTCGTTTGCGCGGGCTTGCCCGTAGCTTAGCCACAGTTAGCAGTCAGTGGAAAAGCATACAAGAACTACATATGCAAAGTAAGCCAAGAAGCAATAGTTTAGCGGTAGAGATGTCGGCTGAAAAGCAGGCAGTCATGGTTCGAGCCCCCCAAACATCAATTTTTATTTTGAGTGAAATAAGCACAAAACAAGTCCCTGACATATATGTACACATATAAATTATATTTTATGTAAAATGTAATGAAATGGGCCATTTAGTTTGAAGAAATGTGAGATAAAATAATAAAAAATGTCAGATGTGCCTATAGCTGAGCTACAGTTTAACAAGTTGAGTGCATCTGCCCGTAGGTGAGCAGTAGTTTAACAGGTGAAAATGAGTGCCCGTAGGTGAGCAGTGCTTTAACATGTTGAAACTGTGTGCCGTAGCTGAGCGTAATATGCGTGCTGACAGCCAAATGAAGTGTAAACCAGCGTAACCCGTTTGCGCGGAGCTGCGCACCACGCCAACAAGCTAACCGACGGGCAACGTTGAGCAAGCTCTAACAAAACTGCCTTTACACAGACACACCTCCTAGCCTGTGTAGACATTCATAAAATATAAAAAGCAGTGGCCAGGTTCGAACCCAGGATACCATGCACCATAGTCAAGGTACTGAACCACTAAGCCATAACAGTTGCACTTAGAAATGCAGCAATAGCAAATATATAGGAATGAATAGAAAGAGGAGCATGACAAAGCAGGTTTTGTGAAGCTGATACAATTCCAAAATGGCCAATCACAGATAAGTGCGGGAAAAACAGCATATATAAGCCCAATAGGCGGGAATACACAGCAAAACCGATTGTAGAACCAACTTGCAGCCAGAATGTCAGGTGTAGGTGAGGGTAGTTGCTTTCGAGCACAGAGGTGGGGCGTTGAGGAGTCCAAATATATGGTTTGGCTCCTTGTCCACAATCATGAGGCCCCACTCATGCAGGGCCAGGTCCTGTGGGGAGCATATAGGGCTGAGGCGTGGGACCAGTTGGCTCATGATTTCACCAGTGCCACAGGGATACCAAGGACTGGTGAGCAGGTCCATCACCACCATGCGGACCTGAAGAGACGCAAGCAGGACCAACTGAACCGTTGGATCCAGGAGGCCTGGCAAATGCCCAACGCCCCACTACTGAGTAAGTTGCATCTAATTATTTATGCAAGAAATTAACCTAGCTGATATTATAGAGATGTGTATTCCAATATTACTTTATTTATATTACAGCTGCAGGTGTCCGTTCTGCGAACCGTAGAGCCTATGGTGATAGGCTGGCGCTGTTGCGCCACCAGGCAGGTCAGTAATCCTCTCCCTGTAACTGTAAATAAATATAAAAGTATGACAGTTAGCAAAAGAGTGCAGTGTAGTCACTAAGTAATAAAATGTTCAAGTAACAGTGTAAGAGGGTTTGCAAGTATTGCTTGATTACAAAAGTGTGATGCAGTCTGTAATCCAAACAGAAAAATGAAAAAGTTTGAAATAAAGATGTCCCACCTGTAATATAATAGTACATAACCTGCAGCAGGCTGAAAAGTACAGCTGCAGAAGCTGAGTAAAACACATGTGTGAAATATATCCCTGTTGAAATACAGAAACATGACAGAAGTGAGACTGTTGGAAAGGATTGTAATAACTACAGGTAAAAAGTACAGTTTTGTACCTACCATAAATTTAGATGTCCGATAGACATGCAACTGCAGTCATAACATGTGGGTTGTCCTGCCTCAGGCAGCCCTCGGTCGGCCGGATTCCAAAGTCTGGGTCCGACGTCGGCTGATGTCGCATTTCTCTCCGACGTCAGAGCGGCTGGAGTATATAAGCATCAGCCAACGCCATTTTCTTCAGTGTTTCTTGCCCCAGATGCCCTCCAAGGAAGGCTGTAATCAAATTGGTAGACAAAAACAGGATTCTAAACAATTACATGAGCAATAAAACAAATACACCATAACAGATATCCCCAGCTAAGAGTGAGGGGGATAGGAGTGGACCCTAAGCATAGAGGGGTATGGAGGGAAAACCCGACTGCAGTTGCATGTCTATCGGACATCTACATTTATGGTAGGTACAAAACTGTACTATGTCCTTCAAGAATGCAACTGCAGTCATAACATGTGGGTAGAATACCATAGCTTAGCTGGGGTAGGAGGTATGCTCTAGGAAAGAGATGGTGTGGCAATCAAACCCTGCAGGACTGCCGAAGCAAAGCCTGCTCTGGATCTGGAATATAGGGGGAGATTGTAGTGTTTTGAGAATGTATGCACGGAGCTCCATGTAGCACCTTCTAGAATGTCCTTTGTAGGCACCCCGTTTAAAAATGCTGTAGAGGTGGCTGTAGCTCTGGTGGAATGTGGTCTGACATAGGCTGGAACAGTCTTTCCATGAAAGGAATAACAGAATCTGATGCAATGTCCAATCCATTTAGAAAAAGTCTGTTTTGAAATTGCTTTTCCTTGGACTGCAGGGGCGTACGCTACAAAAAGCTGTTCAGACTTCCTACTGGCCTTGGTCCTGTCCAGGTAGTATCGAAGTTGTCTATGAATGTCCAAGGTATGCAAAATCCTTTCCCCCTTATTCTCAGGATTGGGGAAGAAAGCAGGCAGATGAATGGCTTGATTTAGCGAAACCCTAGATACCACCTTTGGCATAAAGGTAGGGTTGGTCCTTAATGAAACCCTGTCTCTGTGGAAAATAATAAAGGGTGGTATGGCCATTAGGGCCTGTAGTTCCGAAACCCTTCTTGCTGAGGTAATTGCCAACCTGAAGGCTGTTTTCCATGAAAGAAATTGCAAGTCAACTGAAGCTGCTGGCTCAAAAGGAGGTAGAGTCAGTTTTTCTAAAACAAAATTGAGGTCCCAGGCTGGCACTGGGGCCTTTCTTGGTGGCTTAATGTTCTCGATTCCCCTGAGGAATTGTCTTAGTAAGGGGTGAGAAAAAACAGGAGGATCAGTGTTGTATCTAGTTGAAATAGCAGATGCATGTATCTTTATTGAAGAATATGAGAGGCCACTCTGTAACATATCTGCCAAATATTCCAAGATAAGTGGGATGTTCAGTAATGATGCATCATGCCCTTTGCTGGTATTCCAATTGCTGAATCTTTTCCACTTTGCTAAGTAGACCTTTCTGGTGGACGGTCTTCGAGCCTCTGTTAGTATCCGCTGAACTTCCTTGGAGAGAGATAAGTTGAAGTTATTTATGGGATCTCCCAGGCTGTTAGCTGCAGAGTCTGAAGGTTTGGATGCAGAGTTTTGAAATTGTGTTGAGTCAAAAGTAGAGGCCACTGAGGGAGGGCCCACCTCCTGGTGTGGCATATGCTCCGTAGTAGTGGGTACCAGTGTTGTCTTGGCCAATCCGGAGCTATTATGATTCCCTTGGGCTTCTCTGCTTTGATCTTTAGTAATACTGAAGTCATCAGTGGCAGAGGTGGGAATGCATAGATTGCTAGGGAGTTCCAGTTGAATGAAAGAGCATCCATTTTCCAAGCCTTTGGATGGGATGTCCTTGTGCAAAATTTTGGTAGGAGATGATTGAGGTGAGAGGCAAATAGGTCCACTTCTGGCTTGCCCCATGTCGAAGTGAGTTGTCTGAAAGCCTTCGGATGTAGCCTCCACTCGTGTGGATCTGTGAAATTCCTGCTTAGGCTGTCTGCCAACACATTGTCTTTTCCTGGAACAAACTGTGATTGTAACTGGATGTTTAGACTCAGTGATTTCTCCCAAAGCTGCATTGTCAGTCTGCAAAGGGGGTAAGAGGGTGCCCCCCTGCTTGTTTATGTACCACATCACAGTGGTGTTGTCTGTCCGTATCATTAAGTGACCTTGCTGGAGTTGGTTTTGAAAAGCCTCGATAGCATGCATTACTGCCAGCATTTCCTTTTGGTTTATATGCAGATGTGTTTCCTTTGGAGACCATTGGCCTTGTATACACCTGCCTTCCATGTGCGCCCCCCATCCGAGGTCTGGGGCGTCTGTAGTCATGGTCTGTGTTATCTGTGGTTTTGAATGACATACCTGTGTTTTCCTGGCTCACCGAGGCCCACCATAGGAATTCCTTTTGTAAGCATGGAATGAGTGGTATGATTGTCTCCAAGTTGTTGCTGTGCTGAGACCAAACGCTTTTTAGGTACCATTGAAGCTTTCTCATGTGTAGTTTTGCTAATGGAACCAGTAGAATGCAGGATGCCATGTAACCCGGGGCCTGTAGGAATCTCCTTGCAGTCATCTGGGTGAGTTTTGCTAAACCTTTGAAGTATTGAGTTAACTTCTCTTGCTTGTCTTCTGTCAGCTAAGCCATCTGAGAGGCTGTGTCTAGTTTGGCTCCTAAGAAGATTATTTGCTGGGATGGCTGCAGTCTTGACTTTTGGAAGTTGACTGTGTATCACAGAGCTTGAAGTAATCGTATGACATATTCCAGATTTTTTGGCAACATCAATTAGTCGTCCGCTTGTATGAGGCAGTCGTCCAGGTACGGGTAAATTTGTATACCCTGGAGCCTGCAATGAGCAATTACTGAAGCCAGGCATTTTGTAAACACTCTGGGCGCAGTAGATAAGCCAAATGGCAATGCTGAGAATTGATAATGCTCTGGCCCTGCAAGAAATCTGAGGTATCTTCTGCAGCTGTGTCTGATAGGGACATGCAGGTATGCCTCCTTGAGGTCCAGAGTAATCAGCCACGACTCCTTGCCCAGCATGGGAAGGAGTTGCTGTAGAGTCAGCATTTTGAACTTTGGTACTATGAGAAAGGTGTTTAATGCGGACAAGTCCAGTATTGGTCTCCATTGAGTTTCTTTTCTTGGAACAAGGAACAGTCTTGAGTAAAACCCTGTTCTTGTTGTGGAACTCTTTCTATTGCTTTCATTCGAGTTAGCAGAGTGATTTGCTTGATAGCCTCTGCCCTTTGATGTTGTGGTAGATTTGGCATGCCTTGTTTTCTTGGTAAGGTATGAAAATGAAACCTGTACCCTCGGTCTATAATATCCAAAATCCATTTGTCCTTTGTCAGTCTGTGCCAGTTTTCTGCAAACAGAGATAATTTCCATGAGGAGCTTCTAGTTGTTCCCTGGTAGGCGGTAGTAGAGGAAAGTCATTGAGTTTGTGGTTGTTGGGCAGGAGAAACCCCTGCGTCACCTCTTTGGTTTCCTGGCTGCCATTGACGTCCCCTGTAAGGGCCTCTGTATTGCCCTCTTCCTCGGCCACGTCTGTTCTTACCCCTTTGAAACTTTACTGGGTTAGGAAAGGACCAGTTTTTTGAAGGCCAATTCCTACTGAATCTGGGTGGTTGAACCTGGAGGAAATCCTTTACAGTTTGAACTGATTTTGCTTTTTCTTCGACACATCCTTAGCATTTGCACCAAAAAGCTTGTTCTTTTCCAAAGGTGCATCCAGAAGTTTTGCTTTTACATGATCTGGTAGAGGTTGATCTTTTAGCCAAGCATGTCTACGCATCACTGCCCCTGTCATAGCTGCCCTACATGAAGCTTCCAGTGCATCATATCCACACTGCAGGAAGTGATTGCTTACTTGCTGAGTGTTATGTACAGCTTCCTGCAAAGTCTTCCTGTCTAAAGGATCAGGAGAAGCTAATGTTTTTTGTAAATCTTCTAAGAGATAATCCTGATATTGGAACATATGAAAAGGCAATTTAAAGCTCTCATAGATAAGGTAGTGGATGTGTAAACCTTTTACCCAATCTCTAATGACCTTGCTTCCCTGTTGGAGGGCAAAGGATTTTTCGAGGTGGAGGCTGAAACTCCTTTAGGCCCCTGTGAAATAGTTTCCAAATCAACAGTATGGGCCCTGAATAAATGGGAATGAGTTTCTGGGACCCTGTAATACCTGTCTGGTTTGGCTGGAGCAGGAGGGAGAGTATCAGGGGTAGCACTAGAATCAGAATACAAGTCATCCAGAACATCAAGTACAGGAGGAATAGCTAAGGGCCTGTGCTGAGGCTTCTTAAGGAAAGTCCTAAGGCGTTTCCTGGAATCAGAATATTCCTGGCCCTGCCACTTGAAATGTTCCCTCATGGTGTGCAGAACTTCCCCAAAAGAAATATCCTCAGGAGGGAGCGAGAAGGTATGGAATCTTCTGCATCCGAGTCCTCATAGGTCTGGAAGAGCTCTTCCTGGCTATCAGAGTGGACAGAGCCCTCAGAGTCTTCATCTGAAGGAGTAGGGTCAGAGGGTTCAACCCGGGGCCTTTTATCAGGAGGAGGCTGGGATGCTCTCTCAGGATGGGTCTGTGACCCTCTAATCATGGAAATTAAATCAGCAGCCATGGACATTATTTGTGTCTCCGGAGTCGGCTGAGGTAAGGATTTAGAAGTAATATGCTTTGTTTTGCTGACTGCCTTAGCCCTAGTGTAGGCCTTAATAGACATGGCCATAGGAGGCCTGGCAGCTCCACGTGCAGGAGTGACCTTGTCTACAGCAATGGTCTCGGGCATTTCCTCGGTTTCGGTATCCGGAGGAAAATCTATAACTGGCGGAGTAATGTCTGTAATCGGAGTCATCGGTAATGCGGTGTCTTCGGTTCGGAGCTGTGGAGAGACCGTCTCAGAGGCAACCGGAGCACTCGCGCTAGGTTTTGGTGTGGAGTCGGTGGTAGACGCGGGCTGAGGATGTCGGTCCCGGTCTTTTCGCTTTTTGGGAGTTTGCGATGTCGGAAGATCCGACGGCATAGTGTAAGCAAATTTATCGCCGAAAAAATCTTCAGCGAACTCCACCCGGCGCCTGAGAGTGCGCTTGTTGAAGCGAGCACAGGCTACACAGGCCGAGACGTCGTGGTCTGGGCCCAGGCAAGGGAGGCAGTAAGAGTGGAAATCCTTATGAGGTATTTGTTTACCACAAAAAAGACAATTGTTAACTTTTTCAGTAAATTCTGACATCGGCTGAGGCAAGAAAATGTCCCCAACGGGGTACTTAGCTTTTGATGACTTCGTATCGTAGAATACAGGAGCTGACCGACCGACACTTGCGAACTGCTTCTGCTTGGCACCGCTGCAAGAAAGACTGAAGAAAATGGCATCGGCTGATGCTTATATACTCCAGCTCTGGCGTCGGAGAAATGCGACATCAGCACGGACCCAGACTTTGGAATCCGGCCGACCGAGGGCTGCCTGAGGCAGGACAACCCACATGTTATGACTGCAGTTGCATTCTTGAAGGACATCATGTCAATAAAGCCTAGAATTAAGTACCATCCTGAATTGTAAAAATAAAACAAGTGAGAGAGTGTGAGAAAGAGTTATGAATCCACCAATAAAGTAGTAATAACTCCTGAATAAAGTATACTGCAGTCAGTACAGAATAAAATGAATGTGACAAGTAGAACCAAACTGCAAAATGTGTTGAAAATGTTACCGCAGTTGGAATGTGTATCCCAAAATCTGGATATGTTGTTCTCAGTTTGCAATATGCAGATAGTATGGTTGTCTGAAATACCAAACATCCACAGTTGTCTATAGCTATATAAAGCAAATGTAGCAGGATGATGTAGCTGAACAGAGTCAGATATGAATGTGTATGAATAAAAATGAAAATGTATATTGATGTAGCAGTAACATTCCTATCACCAACTTGAAGTAGTTATCACATAGGAAACTGTAGGTAGAACTGTAGTGTGTATATATCTGCAGCTATTAGACATGTACAGCATATGTATTGGTATTTGAAGTTGTTAATTAAATTTTCTTCACCCTACCCTATAACCACATATAATCCATTCAACGTGAAATTGGTATGTGCAATCCCTATTAACACCCCTGGACATTTGTCCTGTTGGTTCATACATATTTGCATGTGCGTTGATGCATCTGCCCTGTTCATACATCCAAGCCTGATGGCCTGTTGCCATCAATCAACCCTGCATGTTGTTGGACTGTGTATTGCTGTTCAAAATACGCATGTGTTATGCTTGCTGTTCAATGGTTTGAATATCTGGGTGTTTGGTTAATGGGAATACTAATGCATGCTGTTACAACTAATTGTGAATAGTATTGTACGTTACTAACCCAAACTGTCATGACATAATGCAAAACATAGGACAACAGGGAAGGCGGGTTCCAGCGGACCCACCTCTCCCACCTCAGCTGGCGAGTGCACCTGGCAGTAGTGCCCAGGCCGGACCCTGTGCCACCTGCAGGTGGAAGCGCTGCAGGGGATGGGGCTCATTCCCCCTCTGCAAGTGTGGCCGGAGAACATCCACTCACCCTCCGTAATGTCCAGACTGTGGGGCATAGGGAGATCCGTGAATCTGTTCTTGGGCCCCTACGCCAGCTTGAGGCACAGGTGGCACAACTAACAGGCATGCCTGCTGCCCGGGCTACACAGCCCCCAGCACAGCCCCATCCTGGGCCATGAAGGCACAGTGGCAACTGCCCATGGGTGGGGATATCAGTTCCACTGTTGCCATTTGTGGGCTCATGGGCTCTAGATATCCAAACATCTGTCCCCGTCAATTGTGTAACCCCCCCACATGTCATACACCGCCCCTGTATGCGTCTCGTTTGTCTTGTCCGTTAACCTACCCAACCTACCTCCCCAACTATGCCGACTTCTCATACCTGACATAACACTCTCACCTGGGGGAAAAAAAAAAAGGGCACTCTGTACCCACAAAAAAATTACGCCCCATACATAGCTGCCCAATTCGCACACATATCTGCTGGACATGGAAACTGTCAATTACAATTGGCTGTACAACAAGTATTATTGTTGTCCTTACACCTCTCTCAGGGGTGGAAGGTTTCAAATGTCACACCAAATTACAAACATATGCACAGCTGTTGCTGATGAAGAAATGGCTAGCTATGGGCCTTGCCTATATCCCTCCTGCAAAACCCGAGCTTGTTTCCCTACTGTCTTACCCTCTTTGTGACCCCTTTTTAACCACTTTCCTGTCTCCCCATTTTCATTTCTTTCAAAGAAATTAGCACGGGTGTGCGCAAGAGTAAGCACTTTTAAGCAGTTGTAAGCAGTTGTAAGCAGGTGTGCGCTTGTGTGCGCGGAGCTAAATGCCAGTGTGCATGCGTGAGCTCCGCGCAAACCAGCGCTAACCCGGTTACAACTGCTTAAAAGTGCCTTAGTCACTCTGAATGACAAGTCCTGTAGTCTGCTCAAAAGCAAAATAAAATACCAGTCAGTCCAGAACCCAGGACCTTGGAAACAGTAGTAGACACGACTTACCACTAAGCCATGACTGTTATATAAGAACATTGTGCTACAATAAATATATCATGTAATAGTAGGAATGAATGTAAAGGGAATATAGGATGTGTAGTACACAAAGCATGCCATGTATATTAACTGTCAAATGTAGTGGATTGCTATAATAGTAGTGTGTGAACAGAAGCAGCCATGCTAGTTGGTAGCTAGTAGGTAATAATGTCACTGTAGCACCTTGCAAGCCACGCACATACTCACAGCAGGATAAACACTGCCCATACCCCACAACCTCCTACAGGAACACATCCGGACTAAGTAATAAAAAATGTGGAGCAAAGGCCCAAAAACAGGGACACATTCCAAATAATGCTCCAACAAACTTAGACAGTTGAGAGAGTAACAGGTTCTGCATTTTGTTGGATGTTTGGAAGGGTATGAAGTCTGAAACGGAAATGTTTGACACTATAGTCTGACTTGAGCCCAGAGTGATTTGCCAAAAAAAAGCTGTTTATGAGATATGGACCAAAATATGAGGCAAAAATGTGGACAACCTGCAAATATCTGTACACTTAAGAGGTCTGACACTGCCATATTTGAATAGTTAAGAGCCTAGACATAGCAACAGTGACTGAG
>NC_056735.1:18540422-18567922 GCF_019279795.1 Protopterus annectens | reverse complement strand
CAGCTGTCAACCATCAATGCGCACAGATATCCTGCCAATACACCCTTTGTCACCAATGTCCCTAGGTCATGGACAGGATACAGTGGGCATTGACCAGGGTAATGTGGTATCTGTGGCACATGCTTCCCTACACAGCAGCCATGGGCATGGCCCTGAGATGGCACCACACAAGACAGATGTCTAGGGGTTCTCGTGGGAGCATCCGTGGGCGTACTGCCCCTGTCAGATGTGCCCGCAGAGGTCTTACAACCTCAGCTATGTTTCGGGCTGTCATGCAGGCACAGTCACGTATGGAACGGTACACCAGACAGGGTCTGAGAGAGCTGACAGCATGTCACACAGCCATGACTGACAGTATGCATGACATTGCGGCTGCCATCCGTAATTTCACCGATGTCATAGACAGATGTTGTGGTGACATATTAGATGGGTTCCACAACTACATGTCCATGAGCCAGGGCGATGGTGGACGGTTGAGGCATCAACGTGGGCTTATGCCAGCAACAGCAGCAGCTGGCAGTCGTCGCGGACGACAACAGGGCCGCGGCCGCCTCCATAGTGCCAGCAGCAGCCCCAGAGCAATGCTGGGTCTGTGCTGTCATCAGACCGCCCCAGGAGACCACGTGCACGTGGCTCTGGACAGGCCCGACAGGGATCTGTGTCCAGTCAATGAACACCTGCTTCTGATGACAGTACCCAGTCTGGATTGGTACCGGATACGGTCCGTAGCACCCCTGCAAGGCACAGGTACCGTTTCCGTGGCCAGAGACACTGATCTGTATGACCTGGCAGGTACAGTCTGTGGCTGTCCACAAACACCAGTATATGGCAGCCATGAGGTGGAACTGTGTGCATCCATACACACATGCAAATTGACAACACTTAGGGCTACCGCATACACGCACACACTGCATCAACATTGCCCCACCTTGTACTGCTGTCCCTCACCAACACATACACATACATGTCAATTGGTGATATCAGTGGCAGACTCAGGCATACCAAGTTCACACCCTGTGCATATGATGAAACTGTGCCACCTCCTGCAATCTGTAACATCAGTGCAGATACAGGTTAACATGTTGCTGATGCACAGGGTGACTACATAGACATGTAGTAATAGTATTATGTTGTTAACAGTACAGTGTGCTGATATAATTGTGGGTATATCCCAGCATGCCTGATGCAGTAAGAGTATGATTGTCTTGTACTGTTGTCTACACCCATGGTAAGTACCATAGTGTATCATCTGCACATGTTGGCATACTGGTGGTAAGGATGTCAACAGAAGGCTACATACATAGGTAGCACAGGGGACAAGGTAATGAAAGTATTGATACGCAATGATGGACATGTAAACTGCAAGTAGCATGTTGCCCACACTGGACTCTGCAATGCGGATGTTGATATGTGTGCAGTACTACACGACTGGTACAGGACACACAGGTGCACCCTAGCACTGCAAGCTCATCTCATACCATGCTAGACAGCCCCAACACACAAAACTAACTTTGACAGGAGGGAGAGTCCCCATAAATGTCAGGGATACTGTGGTGGCAGGACAGGTAGCATACATCCTACTAAGTATGGAACCACTGAGTGAAGGCTCAGTGTCTGTTATTTGACATGTGTATTACTGCAGGTATGAGCACATGGGTTTCCATCCAGTTATTGTACATACTGACGGTACATGGTCTGTACACTTGTGTGCGCTGAGACTGGACCCTAGCCATCTGACCTGTGTATTTCCATGTACATGTGTATAGTGCCTGCATATTTGCACTGTTACCTACTGGAAGTGGTACAGCTTGTTTGTTGTACAATGGACTACATGCAGCCCTGCTTACTGTAGCTTTGTTTGCATGCATGTTTGCTTGCAGTTACCCTGGAACACTGATCCCACCTGCAATGCAGAGTTACAGAGCTTCTGTGGACTCCTAGTGACATCTGCATAGCTTACTATATGTATGTCCATGTCTCACTTGACAGAACGTCACTGTTTGTCCTGTTCACATGTACGTTGCCTGTGAAACATTGCATATGACTGTTAGGTACCTTTATTGTCCAGTACAGTGAGGTCCCGCTCACCAGGCTGGACAAGGTGAAGGTCACAGTGATATGCCCGTGGGGCACTATGGTCCACCGCATAACACAAGCATACAGGTCAGTGAGAGGCATGGACACATATGACTCGGTCATTGTCCATGCCACAATGGCTGACCTGTGATGTACCTCCCTGGACTACATGATAGGGAACATGGAAGGGCTCTCTGAGCATGTGGCACAGGCTGGTATGACCCTGACCTTGGTTGACATCATACCGTCACTAGGAATGCTGACATATTACTGAATGCTGATGAATTACTGTAGCTTTAACACCCTAGCTGAAAGGCTCCTAGCATGTAGTCACTGCATTGCTATGGAACAACTTGTTACCACTCCCACAACAGGTGAGAACATGCAGCACCTGTTCATCAACAACATGTAGACTATATGCCCCAGACCAGATGTGTATCCCTTGCTGCTAGGATGATACCATATACAACTCACACTATATATACACATACCACATGCAGCACCCGCACAGAAGACCACAGTCATAATGTCATCCAGTGCAAATGCCATGTAGTCACATGTGGCAGGCGTCAGACATGGGAACTATCGAAGGTCACAGGTACATATATGTATTTGGCACACACATACATCATCTGTGTCCATTGCCATTACTAGTTTAATCGATGTCATGCATTATTGTGAACAACGACCCACACACATGGGCACTCTGTGTGACAAACACACGTGGCATGTCTGGAATTCAAAGCCATAACTAACTGTGCTATGACAGTAGTGAGAGACGCAGTAGCAGTGTGTGCTATATGCATTACTGGGAGATTTGCCCTCTTCTGCTGTACTTGTAGGGTGCTGACATCATCTCTGTGTAGAGATTGGAATATGCAGCAGCTGGTGTGCTGTACTGGTTGGCAAAAGGGTCAGTTCTCTCACACATGTAATTGCACACATCCTACTTCCACCCCCACACACACACACACTTGCCATTTGCAGGATTCAAACCCCTACCTAACTGTGTTACGACACTCAAGACGAACACATTAGCAGAGCGCACTATTCGCATTACTGGGAGGTTTCCCTTCTCCTGCTGTACTTATAGGGGGCTGACATCATCACTGTTTAGAAAGGGGAATGTGCATCCTGTAGTGTGTTCTCCTAGTTGCCAAAAGAGACATTTCCCTCACACAGAATTGCACACACACTAACCCCCCCACCCAAACACACACACTTGCCATTTACATGCATAAGTATGTTATGACACTCGAGATGGAAGCATTAGCAGAGCGTGCTATTCGCATTACTGAGAGGTTTCCCTTCTCCTGCTGTACTTATAGGGTGCTGACATCATCAGTGTTTAGAAAGGGGAATGTGCATCCTGTAGTGTGTTTTCCCAGTTGCCAAAAGGGACATTTCCCTTACACAGAATTGCACACACACCAACCCCGCTCACCCATACACACAGACACACACTGAGCATTTGCAGGATTCAAACCCCTACCTAACTATATTATGACACTTGAGGGAGACGCATTAGCAGAGCGCACTATCCGAATTACTGGGCATCTGTTCCGCACCTGCAGTATTTATAGGGTGCCGACATCATTATTTCTACAGAGGTATGTACATCTAGCACTACCTGTCAGGTGGGGGATAGCATATATATGCATTTGCAGCCACCTACGTCAGGGTCAGATATGCACATCAGCACTGGCAGGTTATGTTCTATACCATGCTTCGTGATCACAGGACCTGTAACGCACAACACAACCAGTTCGGACCACCCCCCCACATCCAGGACACACACTTTGCTTCCCTGGGAACAGTGCCAAGATATGCAGGTGTTCACATACACCATTCCAGTTGTTAACGTCAGGTACAGGTATATTGTGTGTGGGAACTACTCAGGCCTCTACAACATTACCCTACAGCCACTACAATTTGTGAGTCCATGTGCTATGGCAGAACCACTCATCATAGTCACAAGGGGGAATACATATTGCACCTGACCATCTGCAACATGAGTACTCACTGTTCCACACCAGAGGTAGACCACCATTGTCTATATCTGACCATACCCACCTTTCCCTGGACATCCATATCCCATCCCCACCCCCAGGCAAGGTTGTCACTGCAAACAAAGTGTATTTATCAAAAGCAGACTTTACACCTGTGAAGACTGGGGTGGAAGACTTCAAAGGACCCATGCTGGGGGAGTATAACAGGCCACTCTGCATAATCCTTGACAATTGCATTCAATGAGCATGTGGAAGGTTTGCATTTATCATGCTATCCCAAATATACCCATGACTCCTCCACAACAGGACACCTGTCAGGTGTACACCAGCCATATATGAGCTGTCCAACAGGCAGAGTGAGCTAATACATTGCAGAGCAGTAGCCTACAGAGGGAGGACATCTCTGCACAGTACTGGCATGACACTTCAATCCCTCATAATCATCACGACAAAGTGTTGACAGTGAAATTGCCCAGACAATGCAGATAAGGCTCCCCTCAGTCTGTTATTGACGCCCACTTACTGTTAGAGGTCCTCACCAACCCTCTTCCAGCACACACCAACAACATGGATGTGGCTTAGCAAATTCAACCCCTGGGATCTCCACTGTGTCCCTGCTTGACGGAGGCACAGCACACTAGCCTCACACAGTGCCTTATGTGACCTACTTTACAGTGGCACAGTAGCCTACTGTACTGGGGAGGCAGAAGACGCCAAGCACACTCTGGCTAAGCTGTCATTCCCTAGGGCAAACAGCCTAGTGTTGACCTCTACACCCATATGTTTAATTGTCAGATGCACAATATATGTTGCTGACTGTTTGCAGGTCTTTATTGCCATAGCATTCCCTGTTTCTATGAACAACTTGTGTATCTGTGGAAGATGTTTGAATATGAGAGGGATCCACTATATCACTTATGTCTCTGTAGTCATTTAACTGTGTGCACTGGGCAGATTGCTGTAATGTGGTTGGTTCCTGGAATAACACGTACAAATACCAGATGTGTGGCCAACTGCTAAACTGAGATTTGGCCTAAGTGTGTGAGCATGCCCAGTTCAGGCTTTCCATGGCATGTTGTCTGACATATGTCTCATTTATCAAAGTGTGCGAGCATGCCTACTGTGAACTTTCCATATGTTGAACTCTGCAGCCCACCACATTTGTGGATGAGTGTGAACTTCAACAATATCTCATGTTTATGGTTGTGTGTTGTGTGTCATGTTGTGTAGTTACTGTCCAACTGCTTTGTGTCTGAACAAAACAGGGATTATACTGTGCCTGCAGGGTTTGCATGGGATACTTTGCATACAGTTGTCAACATCCCTTCATACTGACCTAACACTGTAGTACCGTATAGTGTACTGGTTCAGTACTTTCACTGTGGTGGACAGTATCCTGGGCTTTAGCCCATCACTGCTTTACATTTCCATACTGAGCACAACAGCCTGGTTAGGGGCCAACTGTGCACATCTGACCATGTTGCAATATGTTCAGATATGAACTACTTACACCAGGCTTGTCCAACATTGGTAGTGTATTCCACAATATAGGTGTACATTGGCAAACACTAGCGATGTGCCCTAGGCCATTTCTAATGCTAGTTGGAGTGTGTTTGTCCTTCGGCACACATTGTAAGTTGAGTTTGCCATGACATATGTCATGGTTAGTATACAGTGCCTCCTTCTACCCATGACATAAGTGATACCCAGGGTAAACCTACCATCTCCCATCCACTCATCAAGATTCCTCTTGAGGAGAGTCGATGAGTGACTCTCTGGCTAACCTGTACTGGGAGTTTACTCAAGAGTGGGGGTGGCTTCTGTGTTATGGATCATTCAGTACAGCTTGTCCTATGTATATCAGTGCTGGGGTTCAGGTCTCATGTGCATAGCTCACTGCCGTTCAGATTGTACAAGGTGCAGCATGTTCACTGATTCCAGCTTGGACATGGCTTTATACATCAGGCACAGCTTGCCTCTGGGTGGGCAGTATGTGGAGCTGCTGTTTGTTTAATCAGGCAACACATGCCATCTGTCAAGATCTTTGATACTCCTGGTGAGGTACTTTTGGGGACTTTACAGTTCATGGAGGTGTCTGCTGAGGTACATCCCACAGGGGCTATTGTAGTCAATTGTAACGCTGATGAAGGATGACTGCAGAGCCACAATGACCTCCCCTTATCTAGATCTGACAACCTTCATGATTATGTCGGTATATGGTATGTTTCTGTAAACACTACAGCCACATGCTTGTCCAATGCAGGCTATCAACTTGTGTCCCCAGGTCTCTCATTACATGTTAGGTACTTAACGGGTTAATACCTATGTGGTAATTGGTGGGCACTTACTGCATATCCACAGGGGTTGACTACACACTTTTCTGCAATTAGCTTACTAACATGGCTATGGCACCAGTTGTCTGTTTCTATGTGGCCCTTTTGTGGGATGCTTGTGTCAGCTGGAGGGTCAGATATGGTGGCCAGTTTGTAGTCCTCTGCAGACTTGTTCAGACACAGTCCTTCCATGTTGGCCTGTACCTATGGGGCATGTATACCAAATGAGGGAGGTCCCAGGACCAAGCCTTGTGGGATGCCAGTTATATCTGTTTGTAGTCTGACATGGCTGCAACATGTCTGACCATGTCAGTTCTGTCCTTGGTCTGGTTTGCAACCCCTCTACTGACATAGGGGTTTATATTTAAGCTGGTGAGCTTATCTATAATGAAGACATGAGGTATTGTACGGAAACCTTTGCAAGGTCCAGCTACGCTGTGTGGACCACATTGCCCTCATCAATGACCTTAATGACGGTTTTAAATGATTCAAACATGTGTAAGGGGCAGGATCTGCACTTAAGAAAGCCACACTGGGTAGGGTCCGGTGTCAGTAGGTCCCCAATATCTTTATGTCTGCGGTACATGCTGATCCTTTCCATAGCTGTGCAGACCAAGCTTGTCAGGATTCTGGGGTGGTAGGTTGCAGTATCCATTCAGGCAACACCTTTGTTGAGAAGGACCACTGTTGTTGTACACTGCTCTTTGGGTACATATCCTGTGGTAAGGCTGACATTGAGCAGTAGTGTGATTTGCATTCCATTCTTCTTGGAGTCCATGTTGGACTCAGCCCAGGACACCATCTCATACCATTGCTGCTGTGTGTTTTGCTTTGTAGATGCTGGCTGTTACCTCAGCATCTGCAATGTCAGGGGGCCAGCAGTCTGCTGGGATAGATATTTTGCATTTTGTGGGGGGGGGGGGTTGCACTGCACCTGTCAGGTTGGATGTTGGCAATATGTGTGTGTGTTTGGTATGTTGTTTGTAATATTTGAGTAATTCAGAGCATATCTGTGAATTCCCAACAAGGTTCCTACCATCAGTTAAGAAAGCCTTGTGATTATCCTTAGTGTCCTGTACAATTTGTATCTTCATAGATTCATACTAGGCTATCCGCCCTAGGGCATTTATAAGCCTAGCCAGAGTGTGTGTGGCTTTCGCCACCCCTTGCTATGTGAATATTATGGCCATTTATGATTTACTTTACTGTGCCTCTGTCTGGACGTGACACAGTGAAGACCCCCAGTGTACATCTATGATCATCCATCCACTTGGCAAGATTCCTGTTGAAGAGAGTCAGTGAGGGGCTCTGCCTAACATGGAGTGGGATACTGTTCGGGGGTGTAGGGAGCCTCTGGGTTATGTATCTGTCCCTCCAGCACATCCTATTTCATTAGGTGTTGAGGTTGACATCTCTCACTCTCACAGCTCCGATGGCTTTGGGTTTTCTGGGGTGGAGCATGTCCATTACTCCTGTGTTGGACATGGCCTTGTACAACAGGCATACAATGCCTCTGTGTAGGCAGTATGTGACTGCATTCAGCTGGGGTGTCTACAGCCAGGCTGCATGTGACATATATTTGAGACCCTTTAGCCTCTTGGTGAGGTACCTTTGAGGTCTTTCTAACTGCTGCAGTTGTTGGGTAAGGTACATCCCAAATGAGGCATTGTACTAGATTATGGGTCTGATAAGAGAACAGTATAGGGGCACAATGACCTCTGTTGATGTAGATGTGAATCCTTTCATGATACGGTGTCCAATATAGACAGTCTTCCTAGCCACGTTGGCAATGTGAGTGTCACATAACAGGTTACTGTCCACTTGTGTCCCTAGGTCCATGATTACCGCCTTCCATACATATTGGATTACCACCTGTGTGGTAATTTGCGAGTACCTTGTTTGGTATTTGGTGAGACATTCATACTGTCCAGTGTCTTCAGGACAGCTGGGTGGGGTTCCTGTGTGTGAGAGTGTGGTCTGTAGCATGCTACAGACTGTACAGCAGTTTTGCCTACGGTTAGTTGCACATGGGTGGTCTCCGATGCTTCGTGCATTGTCAGTTACCTGGACGTATGGGTGTCTGTGCTGAATATGGATACTCCCCCTCCTTTTATGTTCTGGTCCAGGTTTTGGGGCCATAACGCATAATATGAGGTATAACCTGGTAGTGCTGGTGTGTTGTCAGGAGGCTTGCTGCAGGTTTCTGTCACTGCACAGACATCAATGTTCTCCATACTGTGGCGTATTGTAGCAGCCTACAGGCAAGCTTACTGTACCCTTTCCCTTGTTCAGTCTGGTGAGCGGGACAGCAGTGTGTCTGACTATGGAGTCACCTATTACAACTGTATCAGGCATGTTGTTTCTCCTTCTGGCCTGTGACTGTTTGGCACACCAGCTTTGTGTACTATGTGTTGCATGTGCTAGCTTTGTGTACTATGTGTTGCATGTGCTATGTTTGGAGGTTGTGGTTGCTTGGGTGTCTGCTTTGGAGGCCTCTGTTGGTGTGGTGTGTTTGTAATTAGGGCCTCCGGGAATGTTTTTCTGTGTTTATGTCTTTGGTTTGCAGTTGTGATAGGTCTATGTGGGACTGGGTTTGTGGTGTGTGTGGTTACTTTCTCCTCCTGACTAGTTTTGACAGTACTGAGTTGGGGGAGCTCAGCCTCCGGTTTGGATAAATGGTTGCATCTCTCACATATATTTGTATTTCTTGGGGGGAGTTGAGAGTTGTCTGTGTACTTGGGGCAGGTGTAACATTGCCTCAAGATTCACAGATTCAACTTGTTGTAGCTGGCCTTAGTGGATTTTATATGTGGACATATTTTATTGCCATACTACTGATCAGTGATTACTTCCCTTTTTATGTTTGCTCTGTCATGTAGTAGCTTCCTCATTCTCTTGCATGGTTTGGTAATGGCTGGAGTCCACCATGCCAGATGCCTGCGTGGATGGCATTGTGTGTTGGTTTTATTTGGGATTGCATAATCCAAGCATTCCTGGCAGTGTTCATGGAATGCCTGTATAACAGGTTCTGAGGTGTGGCCCATATTTTGCACCTGCACAGGGCCTTTAATGGATTCCACATCAGTTTGGAGGAGTGCAACTTTTGCTTTCCACATGTTTTTCACTGTGGTTTTCTGGCCAGGGATTGTGGTCAGGATGTGTATATCCAGTGTGATTACTCTATGGTCTGGTCTTACCAGTGAGGGATACACTTCTCATCTTGCCATCCAGTACCCATGTTGCTGATTATCACATCCAGTATGCTTACCCCTCTTGTGGGAGTGGTATGTTGTTCCTGGGCATTTTGGTTTATGGATTCTAGGATTCTATGGATTCTAGGAACTTTTGTCCTACAGTGTTGGAGCTAGTATAATGCTCCCAGTCTATGTCTGGGGTATTTTCAGTCACCCAATATAATGTGGTTTGGAGGGGTTGATATATTCATGTATTCCAACATAGCCAGGTGCAGCCTGGTGTTAGGACTGTAGTCTGTAGCAGGCTATTAACTGGGAGGCAGTTTTAGCCACTGTTACTTGACCATGGCTAGTCCATGCTGCTTCTTGTTGTGGTACCAACATGGGGGTGCGGTTATCCTTGACAATTATTGCTAGTCACCCTCCTTTTGTAGCTTGTTCCATGTTTTGAGGCTGTACAGTACAGTATGAGGTGTAACCTGGTAGTGTTAGGGTGCTGTTGTGAGCCTTGACCCAGTTTTCTGTTACAGGACAGATATCAACATTCTCCATTACTGGGGGAGTTTAGACTTCTGGCATTGGGTAGCATTACATCCAGGTTCTTATCCCTTGTGATACCTATGGAGGTGGGTTTGTGTTTTGAGCCTTGCCTATTTAGGGCACGCTGTGGGTAACAACAGCCTTTGCCAGTAACCATAAGGCCTGGACTGATAGGTGCACGCCACCCCTAGCAGGTGGAGCATCATGTCATGCTCAGCATGTCATCCCAGGCTGGCACACATTGGATCCCCTTTGACTAACTGCAATACTTCAGCCAATTATTGCAATTGATCATCTCATCGTCATATTGTGGCATCATGCTTGTTGAGGGTAGGATGTTAGTCAGGGTCATCAAGTGTGCATATACTACATGGTGTTACATTGCTTTACACATGGCATTCATGCCTCGGGTGGTGCTGCAGGGCTGCCTCTGTCGGATGCACATACTACACTCCCTGTACATGTTTGAGAGCAGGTTATGTCATTTCAGGCATCCCTGTTATTATATGAGTGAGTCAGAGAGGGGTATCATTCCCAGGGTTCCTACTGAGCCAGTGTATGTGCTACGCGTTGCCTCTTTGCCAAGGCCAGGGCATACTGGGCATGCCTCCTTCTGCCTACTGGGGCAGGCTCAGGTTGTTCCTCCTCAGAGTCATGCTCTGCCTGTGATGGCCTTGGCAATGGTGGGGGGCTGTTTGGCCCGGCCCTATGCTGGTCCTGCTGCAGCTGTTTTCGCAAGATCATATTATGCAGCATAGCACATACCATGACAATTTGGGTACATGTAGTTGGTGAGTACTGCAAGGCTCCACCAGATGTGTCCAGACACCGGAACCCTGACTTGAGCAGTCCAAACACATGCTCTATTACATTACGTGTTTGTGCGTGTGCCTCATTATGGCGTTCCTGTTCAGGTGTGTGTGCATTTCTGATGGGTGTCATCAGCCACGGCTCCAGTGCATAACCTGCATCCCCCACTAGGTGTCCATGTGGGATGTCCCCATTGGCAAATGTCTGGTACAGCTGCGTCAAATGCCAAATATGGGAATCATGGTAGCTCCCAGGGCAGCCAGCACACACATTCATTATTATGCCCTGGGCATCACACACAACCTGGCAGTTGATGGAGGGGTAGCCCTTGCGGTTAATGTAGGCCCTACCCCGCTCACCGGCTGGTGCTTTGATGCGTATGTGCGTGCAGTCTACTGCACCCACTACCTCAGGGTATTCCGCTATTTGCTGGAAGAGATGCATATTGCTGGCCAATACCTCATGGGCATTGGGGATATATACATGATCACCGACATGTGCTGACATGGCATCCAGGAACTGGTGCAGTACCCTGGAGGCTGATGCCGGTGATATCCCCATCATATCACCAGTTGGTCTCTGGAAGTTACCTGATGCTAGTATTCTTAGGCCAACACATACTTTGGTTTCCACTGGGATGGGTTCCTCTCTGTTAATTCTGTGTGTGAGCCGTGGCCTGCACAGCTCGACAATTTGCTGCAGAAGGTCTCTGTCCACTCTATAGCGCTCTACTATCTCCAGCTCATGTAACCCGTGGTAGGTGACCCTGGGCCTGTACACTCTTCTCCGTCTCCTCATTGTGGGTTGTCTGGCACCAATTTGCATTGTCACCACCCTCAGCAAGTAGCCTACGTCTCCTTATGACAGCTACGGCAGCCCCTAGCATTTCTGCTCTGAGTTCAGCTTTTTCAGTTTTCACTTCTAATAGCTTACTCCTGTCTTGCAGTGTCTCTTGAGAGAAACATCCTGCACTGCTGTTTGCAGAGTTTTAAGTGCTTGGCTGAGCTACTATTCTGCCTGTGTAATTGCCTGCTTCTAATTGTTTTCACCTTATAGCTCCAGCAGTATTCCCTGCTAGCTCCCTACTAATTCTGCTGCTTCTTTTTTCCTTTCTATTTCCTCAAGGGGGAGCAATGCGCAAACCAGCAGAAACACGCTCACAGTGGCTTACACGCGCGCACACATGCTTACAAGGTTTAGAATCGTCTTACTGGGGTTAAAACGCGCGCGCACCAGCGCAAACAGTCTTACAAGTCTGCCAACAGGCTCCCACATGCTCAGTCTGCCTTACACGCGCGCACACTGCCCTACTCGCGCCTCATGGTGCGCACACGTGCGCATTCATGCCCAGCAAGAAACTTTGGTGTAGGCCTTTGCACCCACTTGCATTCACCTAACAAATGTGAAAAAAATTAATAAATAAAACTTGCACACGTAGTAAACTAACCATTTAGCATTAAGGAAAAATTACACTGGGTACACCGAAATGAAATTCACACCACTGATAAGGCAACTGCTCACAACTATTCATTTCCCACAGTTTTGATCTTCCTTTATTTTCAGGGAACTGCTTGCCACTTGCCCTTTAAAAAAGAGACGTGTCCAACCTGTGGCCCGCGGGCCATATGCTGCCCTCAGGAGCTCTTCCATGTGGCCCCTGACCTCTAACTGCAACATCGATATGCGCATGCCTCAAAACACTTTTTTTTGTTTTGTGTTTTTCACGCCTGTGACCTATAACTCTGTCAGTGTGCACATGCACCAAAGCACCCTTCTAGTTGATTCTTTTTGCGCCAAAGGAGGATCTGTGCGTTCCCACATTTATTCTGTGACAAAGAATCAGTGTGAGAGTGTGTTCTCGCTGAAGAGGGACTCGTGCATGGATTTGCCACCATTGCCTTTGAAAGGGTCAGCACTTACCTGTGTTGATAGGCAAGTACAGAGGGAGTGAATGAGTGAGTACATGCATGAAAAGCAGAATGTTTGTGCATGTGAAAGTAGAAGAGTGTGTGTGTGTGTGTGTGTGTGTATGCGTGCATAACAGAGAGACACATGCACAAAGAGGCTAATGACGATCAATCTACCTACTGAACACAAATAAGTTAGCTCACAGATATATCGTACATTAAAAGTACACTTTCATTAAATTGCAGCTTTCCTGACAGAGAGAGTGTTGTATTGAATATGAAATCATACCTCTCAACTGTATGGATTTTCGCTTCATCTTCCAATTTGTGTCTTTTGCTTAGGAAATAAAATGAGTCATCCAAGCTAATGCAGTTCCAGGGAGTAAGAATGAGACAGCAGCCTAGGGTCAGTAGTGGAAGTAGTAGTAGTGGATTGACTTTGTGGAACAGTAGCATATAAAGTTGAATTTTTTTTTCTGACAAAAAAGCACCCAGTACTGTTTTGTCATTGATGGGTTCTAAGCAGTGGCAGACTGGACAACAATAAGTATAGCTTTGGTGGATCATCAATACTGGCAAATCAGGTGGGCACAATGTCATTTTTTAAATGTTGCGAGTTTGAGTGTATGTGTGTGTTTGTGTGTTGGGAGGGCTACAACAGTAGATGATTATTAAAGACAGAGACTTAAGGACTGTGGAGAATGTTTCTTTGTTTCAAAACCTGACACTTTGGTACTAGGCATGCCAAAAGTAGATTTTTTTAAGACATAGCTTCTTGCCATTTGCAGTGGATGGATATTAATATTTAATGGACAATGCAAGCAGTACGAGTGTAGCCCTGTAGGGATCTGGAGGATGCCAAGTCTACCACTGCCAATGTCTTGCAAAGTGACCTGGAAATGGATATTGGGATGTTATTGAAAAAATACAGTAAGTGATCTTAGAAATATAGTTTAAGTAAATAAAGTGCACTTGCAATTTGCAGGCCATAATTTAATTTCAAGTAGTACATTGTATCCTATTAGATTTAATTAGGAAGAGCCATCATCCCTGGGAAATAAGCAGCCCTAGTTTCAGTGAAAGCTCTGTGGTTATTTGCAGGTAGGAAGCTGCAGGATGTGGATGCAATGTGTTTTATTTATTATTTTTAATCCATTTGTCATTTCAAAGCACCGTTTTCTTTGTTGCAAAAGAAGGCAGGATTGAATGAGCCATATAATGCTTAACTGACAATGATGGGATAGAAAGATAAGCAAAGCAATGTATAATGTTTGCAGCTACAGTTTTAATGGTGTCTGTGATGCATAACTATTCTGGGGCCTGTGTCCCACTTTTATTTTTCTCTTTCTCCAGATATCTTGCTCTAAGGTTGAGAGGTACGGTTCCACACTAAATCAGAAGGTTGTAATTACCTTGGAAGACTTTTCAGCATAATTATGAGAAACAGAGCCTTTTTAATATCTTTGCTTATTGCCAATATAAACTGTCATGTAATCTTGCAAATAACCTTCTTATTAAGCTACTTTAAATTCTATTGGAATTGACAAGTATGCTTAATTGGTTTGGACGTAAGCATAAAGTGCTAATGTAACAGCTCAGTAAACGGTCAGTCTCTGAATAACTTCTGCACAAATTAAAATGTCTGAATGTCAAATGGCTTTAGATTGGAGGGAAGTTATAGGTTTACTCCAGTATGTAGTATGATCTTAAGAGAGTTCGGTTTCTTATTGATTTACATTTTGCCGAGCAGTTTGCTAATTTATTGATGGTCCTTTTGGTGATGGGAAATTGATAGACGAGTCCATCTCTAGAATGATTTTTTTTTTCAGATATATTTACTTACAATTTCAAATCAGAGAGTGTGTGTCATGTGATTACTGACGTTGCCTATTTTAGAAGTAAGGGCTCCTTTTGTGAGTGAGTGTGTGTGTGTGTGTGTGATTTAATATGTATACTGAATATATTTTTGCAAATGGAATTCTTAGTTAAATAGGCCCCGCTTCTCGGGCAAGTAGACTTGAGTAACCAATATTAGATCTTAGCCATACAGCTAGGAAAGTTTAGTACGTGGATTTTTCCATCCGGTTTGATGAAAGCTATGCTACTTACTTAAGAAGTACATTTATGGCTATCCATCCAGTTGTTGTGTTGCTGAATTACATTGTTTGATAAGAGGATCTTTTTACAGAAGTTGAAGTTTTTGTGTCAAGAACCTGCCCATACAGAGTGGCTTGTTTATGTTGCAGTGAAGGCTGTGGTCTTTGTAGTGAGCGTTTTAAATATAACCGGTATTTCTGAAGTGGAGGAAGTCTCTTAAGGCAGGATCTTTCTTAGCCTGGAAAGCAAGCCTGTGATGAAATTTATAGTGAGAGACAGAGGAAAACAAGAAACTTTTTAGTCTGTTCGGAAAACTAAGTAAACTTAGTTCTTTGACCTTTTTTGTCAGAAAAGGTTGTAGTCTTTCTTTTGGCAGGGTGTTTTGCTGAGGCACATGCAAAAGGGGCTTTGCACTCAGTAATGCCTCTTATAAAGGAAGAATACAGGGATGCTATGACCTCCTTGTCCCTGGAGGAGATACCCTTACTAATTAGGTGGGCCATGTAAAAAGCTTTCCGTACAATGGAGACAACATGGTGGTCAAAAGTCAGGTTTCTATCAACCTGGGTACCCCAAGCACCTCACAACTGACTACGTGCTTACAACATTGTTATTAATGTGATAATTTGTGGGGGAATCACTCTCCCCCAAAGGGGATGATGCATTTTTGGCATTTAGCTTGAGGCCACGTTTCTGGGACCAGTCATTTGTTTGGGTGAGACCCTCTTGTAGCTTATTTAGAATTGTTTTATTAAGCCAGTAATGTGAATTCTTTACTTTATTGCAAATTTGTTGGCTTATTTTTGTGGATTATAGTATTGTAGGACTGCTAATGTTGATATTTTATGTAGTTGGACAGCTGGAGTGGTTTTCCCAGTGAGAAATGCTAGTGCTGTAGTGAATATCTGTTTATTTGTGTAAAAAAAAAAAAAAAAAAAAAAAAAAAAATTATATATACATATATATATATATATAAAAATACACACACACATATATATATATATATATATATATATATATATATATATATATAAATACATACATTTTATATAGATATATATATATATATATATATATATATATATATATAGATAGATATAGATATGTATAGATATGTATAGATATATATATAGATATATATATATATAAACTAAGATGTTAGAGATGTTAGAGTTAACGGTTAGATTAGAGAATTAGAATTTTAAGGCTAACATTAGGCTTTTATTACATTTATTCATTGTTTGAATGCACCTACAGTACAACCAGGAGGTCAACTTTGGTCACCTGTGGCAGCAAAAGAATTAGCTACAGGATATATTTTATATGCGGCCCCAAGAATTTCTGTGTACTCAATGCGGCCCCGGCAAGCCAAAAGGTTGGACACCCCTGCTATAAAATGAATCTTGAACTTTTCACTCCAAAACACACTAGTCAGACCTTTCCCCGAGTAACTGCTTACATCTGCAGACTCCTTGCCTACAACAAAAAAAATTTTCACAAGGAGAAAAAAAAAAAGACTTATTAACAATGCAAATACAAGAACAAACCCCTGTAGGATTTCACTCAGAACAGTGGCCAAATCTCACAAAATACTGGTTCCAGTTTGTTCCTGGCTTCAGCTAAAAGCAGGTGCTAACAGAAAACACAAAAAACAACCTGCGAATGCAAGAATGCACCATAATTTTTCATGCTATTCATTTCTCTCGTTACTCAATCCTATATGATTAAATAAAAATCCACTGTCTACAGCTGAAGCTAACATTAGTCTAGACCTCTACAAATCATCACCATTATCATAAATCACCACCACTGCCCCCTTCCCCCTACACATTTTATTTTTTACCTCTATAAAAACAGGGGAAATTACCTTTTAATTCTACAAATATTAAACTTCTACAACACTCCCAGCAGACCTAGTTCACAATTCAATACATTTAACAAGATGTGAAAAGCTGGAAAGAAGTTAGAATATAAAGCCTGAATACATTATTAAAGAAAGTATTTTTAATTGTAATCACTAGCATACATGGTGGTCACTGACAAATCCTTCACCTCACAATTACCAGTAACTGCATATTATACAGAACTGCTTTATAACATACCATGAATTCAAAACGTAATTATACAAATAAGAGCAAAAACTTTGTTACTTAATTCCCTTCAAATGTCCTAAAATTGATTAACTAAAGTGGGGTTTATACTTAACAGTCCTCCCACACAGTCAAAGTTTCCAGCCCTCTTCAGCCAATTCTTGCAGAACCAGAGTTTATATATAAAAATATGTTCAGTGTGAATTATGATGTACAGTTCTCCATTTATTCACCAATTATTGCTGCTGCTCTTCTTCCTGACCATCTCAACCTTCCAATAATAGTCTCTGGTTCAAATCCAAGTTACAACTTATTCTTCTAGTGAGCGGATGGGTTCTCGGTCATTTAAGCATTTTCCTTTGGAACAATGGAAAAGGTTTCATTGGCAAAAAATCTATGGGCATTGTCATTTGTAGATAGATAACATTATAACCCGCTAAAGCTTGCCAGCTAAATTTATTCCTTTGTCTGCTCTGCATAAAAATGCTTTAAGTATATATCAATATTCTGAAGACAACTAGATGTAGGAGGTTAAATCCCACACAATTGGCTTAATTTCTGGTGTCATTCTAAGGGGATCCAATGTCTGTCTGTCTGGGATGACATGCTTGACAAGCCACGCTGCTTCGCAAGAGACGGCTTGCACCTGTCACCCCTGGGTTTCCGGATATTGGCAAAGGCTCTTGCCACCCCCATAGTGCCTTTTTTAGACAAGGCTCAAATTCTAAACCCACCGCCCTAGAAAACAATAATGGAAAAAAACTAAGGGTAATGCTGCTCAATGCCAGAAGTCTAAATCTCAAGATGCACGCCCTCGAAGCCCTCCTCAGTATGGAGAACATCGATGTCTGTGCTGTGACTGAAACCTGGTTCAAGGCTCCTGAGAGCATCCCGGCACTATCAGGTTTTACCTCATATCATGCGTTCCGGACCCAAAACCCGGACCGTACCACAAAAGGAGGGGGTGTATCCATATTCATCAAGGATACCCACACCTCCAGGCTGGTGGCAACTCACGAAGCATCAGAGACCATTCAGGTGCAATTAACCATAGGCAAAACAGTTTGTAGCATGTTACAGGCCACCCTCTCAAACTCAGGAACCCCACACAGCCTTCCTGAAGACACTGGAGAGTATAAATGTCTCTCCAAACACCATCATATTGGGTGACTTCAACTACCCAAACATAGACTGGGAACATTACTCAAGCCCCAATACCCTAGCCCAAAGGTTCCTGGAGTTCATAAACTCAAATGCTATGGAACAACTTGTCACCATTCCCACAAGAGGTGAAAATATACTAGACCTGATCATCACAAACATGGGGACAAAATGCTCCACACCGGAAGTATATCCCTCATTGGTGAGATCAGACCATAAACTAATCTCACTGGAGATCCACATCCCGCCCCCACCCCCAACAAAAAGACCATAGTGAAGAACTTCTCAAAAGCCAACTTCAAACTTCTTAAGACTGGTGTAGTATCCTTCAAGGCCCCTGTGCCATTGGAAACCACAACCCACGCTGCTGAATCCCTTACAAATGCTTTCTACGAGCACCTCCAGGATTGCATGGATCAAGCAATCCCAAATAAAATCAAGACCCTTTCCACCAAAGGCAAGCGCCCGATCTGGTGGACCCCAGCCATAAACAAACTTTACAACAAGAGGAGAAAGCTACTACAAGATAGAGCAAAATCCCTAAAAGGGAAGACATCTCTGATCAATACTAGTAAAAAACTACGATCACTCATAAAATCATCCAAGGCCAACTTTGAGAAAAAAATCGCCAAGGACTCAAAAGACAATCATAAGACCTTCTTCAGCTATGTTAGAAATCTGGGTGGAAACTCCCAGATATGCTCAGAATTAGTCCAAAATGATACAAAAATCACTGAACCCACAGACATTGCAAACATACTGGCAGACAGGTTCAGTGAAAATTTCTCCCCCCCCCCCAAAAGGAGAAATATCTATCCCAGCAGAGTGTAGCCTCCCAATCATCTCAAATGCCCAGGTGAGAGCTGCTCTCTCTAAAGCTAAAAACACAGCATCAATGGGACCAGATGGTGTCCCCGGCTGTGTGCTACACGAACTCAATGAGGAACTAAACCCGCACATAAGGCTGCTGTTTAATCTTAGCCTTACCACAGGATACGTACCCAAAGAGTGGCGTACGGTAACTGTGGTCCCACTCCACAAAGGCGGTGCTTCTACGGACCCTGGTAATTACCGCCCCATAAGCTTAACAAGCCTGGTCTGCAAAGCTATGGAGAGGATCATAATGGAACTCATAAATAAAGACATAGGGGACCTACAGACATTGGATCCTAGCCAATTCGGCTTTGTCAAGGGCAGATCATGCCTCTTGAACTTGGTCGACTTTTTTGAAACAGTCACCAAGGCCATTGATGAGGATAACGCAGTTCACACAGCCTACCTTGACCTTGCAAAAGCTTTCGACACAATACCCCACTCGGGTATCATAGAAAAGCTCACCAGCTTAAATGTAAACCCATATGTCACAAGATGGGTTGCAAACTGGCTCAAGGACAGAACCCACAGGGTTAGAGTTGCTGGTGCCATGTCAGACTCCAAGCCTGTCACAAGTGGTGTCCCACAGGGCTCAGTCCTGGGCCCCCTCTTGTTCGGCATCTACTTTTCAGAAGTGCAGGCAAACATAGGAGGATTGTGGCTGACAAAGTTTGCAGATGACTGCAAACTGGGCGCCATAGTTGAAAATCCATCAGACACAGATATCCTTCAGAGAGGTCTCATAGAAATGGATAACTGGTGCCAGAGCCATGGTCTTAAGCTAAACGCCAAAAAATGTATAGTCATACCCTTTGGTTAAAAACAAGGTAACCCCAAGTTACCACATAGGTGGCAATCCATTAAGCACAGAAGAGGTTATCAGGGACCTGGGGACCCAAGTTGAAAGTAACCTTTCTTTTGACACTCACATTGCCAAAGTGGTTAGGAGGACCTTCTACATTGTCCACCTGATTATGAAGGGATTCACATCCAGATCAAGGGAGGTCATTGTTCCCCTGTACTCTTCACTTATCAGACCAATGATTGAGTACAATGCCCCATTCGGAATGTATCTTACCCGACACCTGCAGCAATTGGAAAGACCCCAAAAGTTCCTTACCAAAAGGATAAAGGAGCTCAAAAATATGCCATATGCTGCCCAACTGAAGAAACTCCAGCTCTATTCAGTCACATACCGTCTGCTCAGAGGTGACCTGTGCCTGACATACAAGGCCATGTCCAACCCGGAATTAATGGACATGCTCCACCTCAAAAAATCCAAATCCACCAGAGCCACAAGAGCAAGAGACTTAAACCTCAACACGGATATAAATAGGATGTGCTGGAGGGACAGATTCATCGCCCAGAGACTCCCTATGCTGTGGAACAGAATCCCGGTCCATGTGAGACAGAGCACCTAGCTGGCTCTGTTCAAGAGGAATCTTGACCAGTGGATGGGAGATCGTAGGTTTACCCCAGGGATCATCTCTGTATCACTGCTGGACAGAGGCACGGCAAACTAATGGGTATAGTATTCTTCAACCTAAGGGGTGGTGAAAGCCACACAACTCTGGCTAGGCTTATAAATGCCCTAGGGCAGATAGCCTGGTATGAACCTATGAACACCTACATCCCATCAACCTCCAACCGTCTGGATAAACGTGCTTTTCTTCTGCCCGATGCCCCAATCTGTAATACTTCTCCCCTTCTGCTACAGTTGTAAGGAGAAAATCTTTCTTCTGTTATGACTGCAACATGTCTAAGACTGGTTTTAGGTGGTGTCTGTGTTTCTGTGCGTGTGCACACAAGCGCATAAAGTTCTTCCTGGTCACAGCTCTTTTCCTTTTCTCAGCGATTTCAAAATAATTTTCTATGTCTTCACTGGAATCCAGGTAGTGCAATTACTAGCCAGATTTTACCCAAACTGATAAATGTCAGCAAAAGTTCAGTTGCAGACTTGCAGAGCTCTAACCAACATGCTACTCTGTGTGCAACCATCTTGGGAAGCCCATTGCTGGGGCATTCTTAATCTCAAAGGCATTTTTGTAAACTTCTACAACCCATGCGGGTTGTAGAAACAAACTCATCTGTCCTTAGCTGCAAGTGCTTAGGGTACTCTGCCAGTGCCTCTTGCTCAAGTCTGTATTAGATACTTACCTCAACTGCTCTGAGGCAATATCTGTCCTGTACAATAGGAAGCACCTACCTCTGTATGACTGCCAAGTTTCTTATAGAATCTGCTGCTGTTATTTTTGGGCACAAGTACCAGTGGTGAGGCCTGAGACTGACTGGCTTCTAGATTACCCTTAATTCTAAACACATCTGCAGTTCTTTTGAGAGTTTGCTCATGACTTGCAGGCATCTTGTTCATTTCATGAGCTGCTGTGGTACTGTTTCTACACAAAAAAATTCTCCAAATTCCTGTAATATTGCTTAGGATTTCCTCAATCTGCCTAGGTGTTAACTGTTGGGACCATCTCCAGATCCAGAGTTTACTCTTGTAACACAGTGCAGACAAAGTAGAAGGGCATCTCTACCATTACATAATTTTTGTCTATTAACATTGTGTCTGCCTCATGCCTGACAACTCTACAATGCAGCTGACATCATTTACCTTTTTCAAAATGGTAAAAAGGCCATCAAAGTCTGCCTGGAGCTTGTTGTGTTCAACAAGAAAAGGTACAAGTGTGTGGGGAGGCTTCTGGGTTTAATATGTGGTGTGTGGGAGGGTGATTGCGATTTCGACACTGGATCTGTTGTGGAATATGTCCTAAATTTCAGGACTCAAGAATTCATGGGGTTAGCTAGCTCTGGTGCACCTGGCATATGTGCAACTGCAGAAAAAAGTCTGGTACGAGGATGTCTGGATTTCCAAATCAAAATATTGAATCATTTTTGGCATGACTTCACCAACAGGAGTTTTCCTCAATAGGAGAGTTAGAGGATAAGGTGTCACCATCAGAAGCTAATTCACCTAGAGAGTGACTGAGAACAGTAGGCCAGGGAATAAGTGGTAAATGTAGTAAATGTGGTAAATCTGGTCAGATGGATTGGACATGCGACAGTCTAATGCTATACTGACTTCCAGTAAGAACATGACAGCGGAGCCTGAGAAGACAATGGACATTCCACGAGGACTTGCAATACTTGAACAGGTACACCAGAGACAGACTGGGCAGACTGTTCAGGCCTAGGCCTTTTGAATTTAATTTTTAAAAATGAACAGGATAACAAATTTCAAAAGGGTTCCCATCATTGTAGATTAGATTCCGCACTTGAGGTGCCTTGCCCAAAGTTATGTATTTAGTGAGGAAAGTAAGTCTCACATGGAAGGTTTTTGTAACAAATAAGCAGATCTAACAATTCTTTAAGCAGCAACAGACATTGGGAATGAAGATTTTTATAAGGAAACTACCTACCACAATCACACTCCCCCCCCCCCCTCTCCCTTTCAGTTGACATCTAACCAATTAAACCATTGAAATATACAGAAAAACAAGGAAGGTTCCCCAGTGGAGCACTAATCTAAATATGCAAATGAAAAAGGATGACAACAACCACGGGAAGAACAGACCAAAAAGTACAGGACCTACACTGTCCGAAAGGTAGTCCGAGGATCTTACACTCATGCATATGCTTATGTAACTTTATGCCCAATGGTCATAAGTCATAAGTATGGCCACATAGAAATGGAAGGTTTTGACTCTGGTACCCCAGCAGAACATCCAGGTTAATTCAGTGAAATAACCTAACAGTACTGAACAGTGCAACAATGATCAAAGGAAGGACATTACTGTTACTGTAAACTGTAAAATCACTGCTGCAAGTGACAGACTACCGTATTTAGAGTACATTTAAAGACTTGTACATATACATGAATTTTCTTGTTATTACTTCATCTTTGATGAACAGGGGTTCGGTATGTTCTGTACTTGGTTGAGTGATTACATGCAACATTATTTGCAAGCACATTATTTTTGAAGGTGCTCTTTTAGATCAAATTTGAATGCCAAGTTAATTTTTTGCCCAGATTTCAATACAAAGGTGACTTCAGGTGGCAGGATTTACAGAAGGCATTTCCCCATTTATTGTTTTAAAATGTCATCTAAAAAGGGAGATACTATTGCCCTGGGAGGCTTTAAGGTCATAGTTAGGCTCTCAAACTGGTTTCCCACTCAATTGTCCAAGCTGCACTTCAATTGGGTTAAGAAGGACCACTGCTTCACATGGATGGGGAGCCTGTTCCATAGACAGGGTAATCTCTGGGATACATACCCATCTCTCCAGCAGGTCCTATTTATATTGCAGGCAAGGATTTTAGTCTTTAGAATGAGTAATTATGGTGCCGTCCGTTTTGTGGATATGCAGGAGGTCCATCAGACTGAGGTCTGACGATGCCCTATAGGCCAGGTATAGATCTCCCCTCAAAAGCCTGTAGGAGACAAAATACAGTGATGGGGCCTTGAGGTGGTCTGCACAGGACATATTACTTATGCCCTGTATTCTTTTAGTGAAGAACCTCTGTGGATGTTCCAATTGACGTATATGCCTGGTTAGGTACATACCAAAGGGGACACTGTACTCAATGATAGGTCTGATGAATGCCGAATACAGTGGAACAGTGACTTCTTTGAACTTTGACACCATACCTTAGTTTACCAGTCGCGCAACTGAAGGATTTCCTCACCACTGTAGACATAAGATGATCAAAGGATAGATTACTCTCAATGCGTGTCCCAAAGTCCTTGACTACTGGGTCAATTCTAAGGGGTGTATTGTCAATATGATATAGTTACCAGGGATGGAGGACTTCCCAAAGAATACTATTATGCATTTCGTTCAAGTCCATGGCTCTGACACCAGTTGTTTGTCTGGGTCAGCCCCTCCTGGAGAACATTTGTGTCACTGAGATTCAATGACAGCTCCTAATTTGCAATCATCCATGGTCTGTAGATGGCCCACCTTTGTGCAGAGGAATGACTGTTGCCTTTTCCATTCAAGAGACACGAAGCCTGTTTGGAGGCTACAGTTAGTAATTCCAGAGGCCCTGATAGGTCATGTTTCATGCTATTTAGAAGGAATCCTGGGATACTGTCTGGGCCCATTGATGCAGTGTTCTTGGTCTTGGAGCATTAAGGACCCATTTCCTAGTGATAGTAGAGGGAGTTACATTTGATGGTATTTCCTGAGAGAAGGTTGAGGGGGGAGAGAGAGGTAAAGATGGAGCCGAATTTATCAGCAAAGGTTCTTGATATTTTTGAACTAACCAACCTGGATAGTTCCTTACTACATTTCACTATGGAACTTGGGGAAAATCATCCTAAAAACACAATTTCATTTTTTTTCAAAGGTGAATTTATAAACAACTGCATGGGGTAGCTATGGGGTCAGCGTGTGGCCCCTCCATGCCAACAGTGTTATGTACAGTTGGAAAAAATCCAACAGTTTACAATTCAATTCACTTTTTTTTCAGATATCTGGATATTTTCTTCCTCTAGACAGCTTCACCAGAAATGACTGATGAATTCATCATCCATATTAATGGCAGTACATCTTTTTTTAAAATTTACATAATCAACACTCTTGATACCATCAACTATTTAAATGCAACCCTTTTCAAAAACACGGCAGGCGGCAAGTCTGAACCCACTGTATATCATAAACCTAACTTTTCAAAAGCATACTTGTAGGATAGTAGTCACCCATTTCAATGTAGAAATAACATCTTCAGAGGACAACTGATTAGGCTGGCACTTATGTGCTCTAATAAGGAGCTACTCATAAACATAGTAAAAAAATTGATGAATACGTTCTTGAACAGAGAGTACCCCTATAAATTACTATTACAGTCCTAGGAGGAAATAAATGGGTTAGGCCTTAAATATAATCGTTTACTTAATTTATGCCCCGACACTAACAGCCTGGCTACTTTTATTCAGACACCTAGACTTTCTCATAACAAATACACAAATTCTTTGGCAATTCAATATAATGCTGATTCTTACTGTATCAAGGACATTGTTGACAAAAACTGGAATCATTTGAAAATGGATGAGAATCTATTTAAAAAGCTAGGCAAAATTCCCAACTTTAATCAGGAGCTTCAAGAATTTTTCAAGCGTAAAATTATAGACCAATACATCCACCTTAGTTTTCATACTCAAGTGTGGGTTTTACAGACAATGCCACTTGATTAAATGAACAAGATTACATCATCCTTAATTTATTCAACACAAAGATCAATTGTCAGAGGCAATTGCACTACCAATGGAGTTATCTATACAGCCCTATGCCAGAGATACCCAGCATTCTACATACGGAAAACAGAGACAGTGTTTTAAGAGGACATATGAAAATTGTTAACGATATTTCAAAAACAAATTTCAACAATGCTCCGTACAAACATTCACAAAACTGCCTCCACTTATTGGCATTTTAGAAATAGTGCCACGTGATTCACAAGGAGATGCTTGGGAAAATAGAATTGAATACAAGGAGTTTATATGGCAGTTCAAAACTAATGCCTCTGTTCCACCTGGTTTCAATGAACCTGCATCTACTGCTTCTGTCTTATGGCTAAGGGCTGCTAAATTATCAGTTATTGAACTATGTTTTACTTATCTATTTGATACTCGATTTCCCGGAATTTAAAAATATACACTAATTTTTAGTTCAAGAATGGTTTTATACTAATAACACGTATTTTTACAAATATATACTTTTACTTGGGGTTTCTCGCCAATTTCATTTTGTACTGTTGGATTAGATTATTATGTTTAATTGTGTAAGTGGTCAGATGATGTTGATGGCTATTTAAGTGGTACACCTAGAGAGAATTTTATTCTGAAGTCGTCCTTTGATACTCCTGGGCCAAAAGTGCTCAGTCACTTTATTACAATAAAGCTCTTTCAGGTTTTACCCAAAGGTGGTTCTTCCAGTTTATTTTACTTTTACCTGTAATTTTATATCAGACTATCGTGTGAACAGTTGGACTATTCTTCATCTACTCTCCGGATACTACAGGAGCCTTCTTTGTGGGTTAACAGAAAGTAGTAGAGAATAAAACAGCCTATGTAGAAGATTCTACAGGAACGAGAAGTGTACTAACTGGTTCTTTGAGACAGCAGCGGATGCATGATGCATTAAAGCAAGCACTAGTTTACATATTTGGAAGAAAAGTCTGGACACCATTTATGGGAACAGCTGTTTTGGTATATTGGCAGGTTAGAAGGTTATCAATGCCAGTGTTTGAAATATATATATGGATGGATGCTATACATTTGTAAGACTCAAATGAAATGCTAAACCTCATATAATTTTACGAACTGCACAGAAATGCATTTACCAAAAGAAATGGGGAACTACAAAGAGGAAAACAAAAATTACACAATAAATCAACTGTTCTGAAGAATGTGAAGTTTCACCGAGCGAAAAAGGGTCAACTATGGTGAAATCAAGCTGCACAGAAATTAAAGCAATATTAACGTCGTAGCAAAATAAGAAGCAATGCAAGTAACAGCATGTTACAAATCCAAACAAAGCAAAGTCTGGAAATGGAAAACTATACATTTCCTACAAAACACTAGGATGATGGCATCTGTCAAACAGGCATATAACAAATGCTTGAAAAAAAAAAAAAAAAAAAAACACACAGATGCACCCATCTTCTGGAAACAATGAAATGAGAATATTTGTAAATGTGCAATACCGACATTTGTTAGGTTAAGTACAAGTGTTACAAAAATATGCCGACAAACAGGCAAAACTTCCACATGGAAACAGCTGCAGTCTTCATGGTGAGATAGATAAGCTCAGGATTGGATTACTGTGTCAACTCAACACCAACAAGAGAGAATTATGGCAGACACGCCGTAATGTGTGAATTACTTATGGGTTCATAGGTACTTAGCAGGCTAATTATCCAGGAGGATAAACCTGGCCTTACATTATCACAATCATTTTTAACCTCACATCAGGAGTATGATTAACACAGAGGCAGGCAGAACAAAGCTATGTTGGAACATTTACTTGTTGCCCCAATGCATGAGGGACATGGGTGCTAATACAGGGCTGAATTTGAGGTTCCCATCAATTTATCCAAACTATAATTGAATAAAGTAACAGACATTCTTTGTTTTATGTGAAGTACAAGACTGTTCCACAGAAGTGGTACTCTGTAATAACTACAACATGCTGGCAGGGATAGTTATGTATGTCATAACAGATAAATCCCTCCCTCGAGTGGTGTTTACTCTGCTATTGGACTTGATAATATGCAATAGATCCGACAGGATATGGTCAGCTGGAGAAGTAGAGGACACCTTTTAGCAGTATGTATGGCACTGAAAAGAGCGACAATGCTTTGAGACAGTATACACACACATATATATCTATAAATATATATACACAA
>NC_056735.1:18430422-18537922 GCF_019279795.1 Protopterus annectens | reverse complement strand
CTGGTTGATAAGAGTTATTAGAGGTAAGCAGTTCTCAGAGCTGTCCAAAAATGCAGATTATCCAAATACATCCCTTGAATTAATATTTAATTAATAACCAACGACGTTGGTGTGGTATATTAAGATGTACCCACAGTTGCTGTGGTTTAATCACGAGGGCAAAGCCCAAATGATTAAATGAAACGAACCGTGGGTAAATCTGAATATACCACACCACGGAGTCAGTTAATGACATTATTTATGAAAAATACTTACTTTTCTTAAATAATATCTTTGTATAACGGCGCCATGCTGTCCTTCCATGGCTGGTACACATCGTTTCCTTTTTTGATGTACTGTGCATGCTTATGGGTCTTACATTCCCACAGATAAAAAGTACATCAGTGCTTGGGAAAGGAAGCAACAGAGAAAAGAAGGTCTCAGTTGCTCCGTTTTGCTTTTTTTTTTTTTTTTTTTTTTTTTTTTTTTTTTTAAATAAAATAAATAAAAAAAATACATCTCACACAGTTTAGGAGTAGGAAAAAGACAGAATGGAGGAAATACAAGGAAATCTTTAGTTTTGAATAACGTACCTGATTTTTGTAGTATTTTCTCCATCCTGTCTCTCTGCTATGTCCGGAGTCCGGATTTTGTTTTTTATTTATTTATTTAATTTTTGTAATTAAAAAAGTTAAGTTAGTGTATACCAATGGAAAAAAGTCCGGACGACCTGATCTTTCTCCACTGGTATATGCTCGGATTTGCAATGGGTACACTGATTGCAGCCCAACCAGCATGCTTGCTTTGGAATATTAATGGCCAGTCATTGTATAATTATAATTATGTAATATACTATTGTTCACCCACTTCATGTAGAAGGGTAGCTCACTGACTGTGAAGTATGTTGTTAGGGCATGCAGATGCATAATATACAATAGGGTTTACAGATGGAAATATGTGTTGGGGCATGGTAAGACTATAAAGTCCCATATCCAAGCACTGGCTGGTACATGTATGATGCTGACAAGTTTTGTAGCTTGCAGTAGTCTTTCATACTAATATGTTGTTTCATGCGTCTTACAAGGGTAAATAACTGTACACTGAGTGTACTTTTTATTTTATTTAGGCTATATTTATTTTATATATATTAGTGGATGATACTTACAGAACAGCACATGCCATTGTAATACTGACTTTATATAGGCCAATGATGTTCTTTAGAGTCATTACAGGTACAACATAATATATTTACTAATTATTGACTGGTAAGTAGGCTGGTCTAACTGAACCTTTTCAGCCATGACCCACTCTCACAGAGCAGTTGAAGAAAAATACATTTATAGACATGCAAAACAGTACAGGAGAACATTAAGCTATACTCTGGGTAGAAAGCTAATGAAACGAGATACAAATGTCATCAATAAACATAACGAAAAAAGTATGCAATGCTAGGAATCAATGCTCATACATCATATTATATATATTATATACACTATTTACATTATGTTAGACAGTGGTATTGGCAATGTGGTTGGAGGCAGTTTAAAAATGATCACAATGTCTAAAGAAACTGCATATGCATTAATAGTGCTGATTTCATAATTGGTTATGTATACATCTTCACAACAGACATTAGACTTTATTAAATTGTACTTATAGGTTCATAGGTTGGTACTAGGCTATCGACCCTAGGGCCTATACAAGCCTAGCCATAACAATTCCCTGGCTATTTCTTCCCACACTAATTACTTCCCTGGATCCCATCTAGCAGGGCGACTGACGTGATCCCTGGGGTGAATTTCTTCTCTCCCATCCAATCATCAAGTTTCATTTTGAAGAGGGCCAAAGAGGTGATCTGCTTGACATGCATGGGCAGTCTATTTCAGAGTCTGGGAAGTCTCTGGGTCAAGAACCTATCCCTCCAACATGTTTTGTTTATTGTGATGACAAGGTTTAGATCCCTGGAGCGTGTGGCTCCGAGGGATTAGGATTTAACCTGTTTAGTCACATGGCTGATAATTTTACTGAATACTGGTGAATAAATTTTTCTATGAAGGCAAGGTAAATGGTTACAGTACTAATAGGAAAATGCTCACATTACACTGTACAGGTTTCCTTACATATGTGTTCTAATTAGTTATATGTGCATGTTATTGGGATTTGGAAGACTCTAACAATTCACCATTGTTGACCTGGATGCTGATGTGCTGTGTAGAATATTCTATTTCAGTTATGAACCAGTGGCAACTCCATGTGTCCACCACTAAAGATAACAGTATACGATCATCAGTATTCTGTACCCTTATGCATACATGTGCCATTATACATATCAGTGAGACATTTTTTTTGTAAAACATGTAACATGTACATGGAACTGCATATAGGGTACTGACCAGCAACTGTATTTTGAGTAATTTTAGAATACATACTTACAGCTGACATGCGGGTATGCTTCAGACTTCCCATACAACAGATCAAGAAACGGGGACTGCAAACCAGCTTCCCGATTATAACTTATTGAGAGCACTGTTAGCATAAATGAGCTAGTAGTCGAAAACAACAGTTTAAAAGAAGGATAAGCCCTCCTCCATGAAACCCATTGTGAAGAATTCCATGTCGGCACAACACTAGAGAAATTCCCAAAACAGAGCACAGCAGTCTTGTACAACCACTGATGCTGCACTAATAAGATGACAACCAATCATTGTTTACTTCAAGGAAACATGACTGGGAATGTAGAGTGGAATCATAACTGGGAATGTAGAGTGGAATCATGACTGGGAATGTAGAGTGGAATCATGACTGGGAATGTAGAGTGGAATCATGACTGGGAATGTAGAGTGGAAACATGACTGGGAATGTAGAGTGGAAACATGACTGGGAATGTAGAGTGGAAACATGACTGGGAATGTAGAGTGGAATCAAACCATAATGGATTAATGGCAAGTAAGCCCCAAATTTACTCCGCAACATATACTGATGTACAGTTAAAAAGGACATAATTCACACCCACTCAAAAGCATAGCTATGGTGGTATGAAGGGGGCAGCCATACTGGGAGCACAGTGCAAGGGGGCATAATGGGCAGCAGTAGTTCTTACAGGACTGAACTGCTAAAACACTAAAGCACTTAATGGGTGGCATAGTAACTGTAGCAAACTTCTTGCTACAATGTACATTTGTATTTTTACCAAGTAGTTTGCTGCAGTTTAAAGCAGAAAGGGTTTTATTTATTGTTTTTTTTTTTTTTTTTTAGCTCATCAGTTTAACAGCTGAGGAGTGCAATTTGAGGGTAACTGACTGTTCCTCAGTAGAATTGCCACAGATAGAGGATGGCATGTTTTGTATATATTTTTTCTTTTTGCTCCTAGGCTTTCACTTGAGGGGTGCCAGATTGGAGAAGGACATCAAGTGATACATAAGCAATTTACCACTGTATACTCATGCATTTATTTGAATCTGTTTACTGGATAGTGCTGTAATCTCAATGGACTCCTTTCAGTATCACCCGAGAAGCACAATTTTGACTCAAATTAAATTTTTCACATCTGTTCCTAGTGTGTTTCAAGCCTAAAAACAGGGCACTTACAACTGTATATGTAGCTTTATTATCATTTTCTGCAGATATCTATCTCCACTGAAAATGCAGTTTCTTAAAGTTCGTCAAATTAACTAAAACTATGACTAAACATATAAAAAATAAATAGTTACACACTTCTCAGTTTGTGGTAAGAGAAACCTGAGTCACTTGGTTTGCATGTTAAATTGCTACCTTCATCCTTGGCTTTCTGTTAAATTGTTTTTGATCTTGGATTAAACAATGGGCGTCAGCAGAGGTGAAAATGGTCATATCCAACTTGATGAGGTTTTAAGTGCATTGGTTGCTGGCTTGGTATTGACTTTCATTTTACTGAATGAGACATTTAAATGCAGACCTGTTTAAAATGTCTTATGCATATGTATTCATCTATATGTGTTACCAAGTGTAATCTATGCATGCATCAATTACAAAGTAGTAGTCAGATATTATCTAGGTGCATCATGTGGACAGAAAAGGCTTGGCTTAATTGTTTGGGGTGGGTATGCGGTTTTTAAATAATATTTCACTTTCTACAGAATTCCACTCAATTGTGGAACTTTGTCATAAGGGAAGGTTTTTTTTTTTTTTTTTTTTTTTTTTTTAATTACTACCTTTAAGATTTTTACTTTTTGTAGTTAGTTGACATTGGGATTATAAATGGCTGTCATGATTTGCTTTAGGTAACTTCAAATTTAGAATAACGTTTATAGATAAGGGGTATATTTTGCTGTTTAAGCTGTTCTCTAGAGTCTGTGCAAGTCATCTGGAGAAGCTGTTAACATTGTAGGAGATGGTTGCTCGAAGAATTAATGGGACTTGTTTAGACTGCACATTTGGACATTGCAGGTATGTGAACATTTTTATGTTTGGGAGATTGATTTAAACTGTATTATTGATAGCATCTCTTGTGTTTGGCTTCATTACTGGAGAAATATAAGTGGCCAGTATGTATTTTATGCACTTATTTCCATGTCACATGGTTTTTATAGTGTAAAACTTTGTATTACACGTTTAAATTTTTTTACAGATTTTTTTTTTACACTCCGAGTGTGCAGTAACTGCAGTTTGTGTTAATGGAGGAGTGTTATTTACATTGCTAGCTGGCTATTGTTTTCACCGATTGCTTGGGAGTCTTGTTTTCTGGGAGGCTTACCATATTTTTCAGCTTTGCTCTGCACAATTTTAGCTCGACTCGGAAGATGTGGTCATTGTTGAAGGTTTTATTGTAGCTTATTAGTTAGGTCATTTTTTATACAATATTGTGTTTTCCTTTTGTGGGTTGTGACAATAAGTTTAGAATTAGTTTGGTTAAGGGGCTGTGAAACTGATGTTGTCACTTCAGCTCCTGGTGCTGTATGTGGCATGGCTTATGGGCATGTTTTGTTGCTCAGATACTGAGTAGGGTGGCGATATTGAAGCGTATTAACCCACCAGTTAGTTTGTGCAGGAATGGGCGTGGCCTGTTTGACAAGGCGGTGGGCAGAGTTTCAATATGTAAATACACCATGACTGACACTGAATCCATGCACACAACAAACTCCATCCTTGTTGAAATTATTACTTTCTCCTTTTTCAGGGGGGAAGCCCCTCTGAACCCTCCCCTTGTGGGAGCGCTGCGCCCCCTCACACCCCTCGCTGAACAAGTGTTGTGCAACAGTGCTGGTACTGCAAACAGTTTTAGCAGTTAATAACCGTATCATTTAGAGAAACGGTTTTGTGGTGTGAACTCTGCATGATTGACCGACTGAAATGTGATGTACAACAGGCATTTTAGTTTTATGCCCCTAGTAAAATATTTCTTTTTTGGTAGTGAATGTCTACAATAAAACATTGGGTTGCTTTCGGCACAGAAGCTGAATATTAATTACATTGCAATGTGTCAGGTGGGGTTTGGGCAGGGCTTGCTACTATACATCTGGTGGGTTAATACACTTCAATATCACTGGTAGGGTTTCCTGCTGGCTCAATTGAAACAGTCTGCTTCACACAAGGACATGGCTCCAGTGAGACATTCTGGTACATGTTTACAAGCCTACTGAAGGACGCTACATGTTACTTGTATGTTCTTTTGTATGAGATTATGTAAATTCTCTTTCATTATTTATGTCAAATCTTGAATTTGGGGTATATATTGTAGGAAGAAACAAGTATGAATGATGCATTCAGTGTATTTGCCATGTTTTGGGCATACCTAGTAGACTCATGGGTTTATACTAGACTAATGACTACACAAGTCTATACAAGTCCAAAATCATGTACAACTTTTAAATATTACCCTAATTCATGTAAGTAGGAGAACAACCAGATTTTGAACATGGATTTCCTAAAGACCAAGAGGTATGAAACTCTAATGTCGGACATTACACACTGTAATCTTTAGTGATTTACCAGAAATTCTAAACATTTCATAAGAAGGGCAACAGTATGAGGCTAAATCAGGGACAGTTGAGCAGTATGAAGTAGTTAATGACCAGTAATATTGCTTTCATATTTTTTTCAGTCTGATTATTTTTCTTGTGGTGTGGTTGGTCAGTTATTTTCACAGATTTTCTTATCTGGGTGTACTTTTTTCTTGGTTTTCAGTTGGGTAGTTTTTGCAATCACAAGTTGTATATCATATTGTATTTTAGTATATTAGTGGGGTGTAGGTAGAAGAGCCATTTGTACAGACAAGGTCAAACATATTTGTTTACTGATGTCGGACTACCAAGAAAGTCATGGTCACCGTAATGTAGTCAATCAGTGTAGGGTGGATCATATGCATTTTTAAGCAGTCTTATCCATGAATGTGGGATACTATCAAAATGCTTTCTTATAGTCAAATCCATGCCATACTTAAATTCTTCCTCTTCTTCTTATAGTTCCCCAGTATGGCTTTAACAACAACTGATCCTTTGTTCCATATGACTTTCTTTCATTGCCCTTTTGTTCTACTGCCATAATTTAGTTTTCTTCTAAATGACTATAAACCCCGTCAGCATCAGCTCCTGTGTATATTTTATGCATCGTCAGACGCTAAGTTATTGGTCTATAATTTTTAGGGTAGCTTACAGGTTCACTCTCAGTAGGAACATAGTTTTGCCCGTTAGCCAGGTTGGTGCCTGTTTGGGGTGCACATATAAATAGGGTCATAGGTGTGTACTAGGCTAATGGCCTTGCAGCCTTTACAAGCCTAGCCCATAGAAGTGCACTAGCATCACGCCGCCTGACATTAGTTCCCAGTGCCTCTATAAAGTAGAGCCACTGGAGTTCTTACTCATGGCTACATCTTTGTGCAAAGATGGTAATACTTTAAACCAAAAGTTAGGTACTGCATCTGGGCCTGGGGTTTTCCAGTTAGAGGCTTTTCTTAACTTTGTTTCAATCTCTGGCTGTTAATTTATTCCATTTCATATCCTGCACCTTTAAACTTCTTATTCTTTCTTTTACCTCTATCTATCCATTTAGCATCTTTGTTATGTTCCACAGGATCTCGATAGATACCTCTCCAAAGTGTTATATTCCACAGGATCTTACATACTAAATCTAGAGCACTTGATAATAGTTTTCAATCTTACTCACAAACACTGGCTAATCTACAATGTATGTACTGTACCTGTGTACTATGTATGTATTCTACCTATGTTCCAAATTTCAGCTGTACACCACAAATCTATTAATTACCTTTATTTTTAAAATTAATATTTTTTTGTTTGTTCTCTCCACTGTAACTGTTTATGTGCCGCATACCACTGTAAAAACATGTCTCTTGTAATTTGTGTGTATGATCATGTCAAAATAACTAAATGTGTCTGTAGTTTTTCTTTGTGGAGCTTTTCTCCCTGGGCCTCTGCTGAAAAAGGGCCTTTACGGCTCAGACACCCCCGTTTAACAAATGTAAAACAAACAAACAAACAAACAACCTGGCCATATTTACTAGAGACCATCATAAGGCCTTCTTCACGTATGTCCACAACCTCAAAGAAAGCACCCAGATCTGTTCAGAACTGGCAGTCAAGGACACCACATACACAAATGCCGTAGATATAGCAAACTTGCTGGCTGACAGATTCAGTGAAAACTTTGCCCCTCTGCCCCCCCCCCATCAGTAAATCAGGACATCAAGTACCTGCCCCCTTCCCCTTATATCTAGGGAACAGGTCATCACTGCTCCCTCAAATGCAAAAAATACAGCCTCCATGGGACCCCAAATAACATCCCAGGTTGCATCCTATATGAACTCGGGCATGAACTTGCAGCACCATTAGGCACCCTATTCAACCAAAGCCAGAGTACTGGCTTTGTCCCAGCTGATTGGAGGACAGCCACTATTATCCCTTTACACAAAGGTGGAACGTCCACAGATCCAGAAAATTATAGACCCATCAGCCTAACTAGTCTGCTCTGTAAGGCCATGGAATAGATCATGGACCTCATTAACAAGGACATTGGCAACCTCCAAACACTTGATCCCACACAGTTTGACTTAGTCAAGGTGAGGTCATGTCTGCTAAATTTGGTCGACTTCTTTGAGACCGTCACCAAAGTCATAGACGAGGACTGTGCACACTGCCTACCTTGACCTGGCCAAAGCCTTTGACACTATTCCCCACTCAGGTATAATAGCTAAACTCTCTCAACTAGGCACCAAACCAGACGGGTAGCAAACTGACTCACTGATAGAACCCACATAGTCAAAATAGGGGAAGCCACCTCAAGCAGTAGACCTGTAACAAGCAGCGTTTGTTTGGTTTTGGGGCCTCTGTTATTTGGGATATACTTTTCTGAGGTGCAGGCCAAACCAGTGGGCTATGGCTGACCATGTTTTCAGATGACTGCAAGCTGGGTGCTGTCATCAATTCCCCTAGTGATGTGGACATCCTCCAAAAGGGTATCACTCAGATAAATGACTGGTGCAAGAAACATGGACTCAAGCCGAATACCAAAATGGGCACCCGGGTTGATAGCAACCTGACCTTTGACCACTATGTTGCTTCCGTGGTACAGAAAGCCTTCCACATGGCCCAACTCATAACTAAGGAAATCTCATGCAGGGACAAGGAGGTCACAATATTTCTGTATTCCTCCCTTATAAGGCCCATTACTGAGTACAACACACCTTTCGGCATGTACCTCACAAAGTACATGCAGCAGCTGGAGAGACCAGAGGTTCTTCACCAGGATAATCCAGGGCCTCAAACATCTACTATACACAGACAGGCTAAAAGCCCTATCCCTCTACTCAGTTTCATACAGACACCTCAGAGGTGACCTCTGTCTGGCATACAAGGTAATCATGGACCCCAGCTTGATGGGACTGCTGCATTTCCGCTAGTCGAGCTCCACTCGAGTAACCCACACACATAGCCTCAACCTAGTCTGCGACATCAACAAGACTTGTTGGCGGGACAGATTTGTGTCCCAGAGACTCCCTCATCTATGGAATAGACTCCCTCTCCACATCAAGCAGAGTACCTCTTTACCCATTTTAAGTGCAACCTAGATGGGAAACAGAAAATATACCGCTGGAATTTCATCCATGTCCTTCCTGGACAGTGGCATTGGGGGATGATTCGTCTAAACATGGGCCAGATTTTAAGGGCCTCAGGGCCAATAGTCTAGTAACCTCCTATGTTCCTAAACACTCTTTGAAGAGTTGGCTACACCCATTAACAAGTTTGCTATATAGCAGGTAACATACGAGTTTACAATGACAGTAGTAACCTTGAAGTGCACTTCTGAAACAGTTATGTGCAGTGCATACATAATGCAGGTCTTTTGGTGAAACTATCAGATATGTGGCATATCTGAAATTTATAGACATTCAAGAATGCCAAGAATTTCAAGTCTGTCAGTAACACTTGTAGAGGCTGTTTTCAAACCACATGAATATAAACCTAGATTATGTGTTACATACATAGAAAAATAGCTACTGTTACTTATCAAAATGTAGCTATCGATGGCATGAGATTTTGGTTGCAGCACTTAATTTTTACTGCCATAGTAAAAATACCCCTATAATTACCTGCTACAATATACTAGGAATGGTACTGAAAAGTATATGGGAAATGTATAGGACTGCATTTGCTTCAGCTTTCAAATGCTAATCAGTGTAAAACAACTGTACTTCAGTCAAACATTCAGCAAAGATGGGAAAGTGAAAACATTTTACCACAATGAATGATAGAAAAAAGTGAGAAAAGAATTCCAGTAGGACAGAATCACTATTAGACAAATAGTTATGATGCGTTTTCTGAAGGACAGCATACAGCATCAGCTAATGAGAAAATACTTTTAGAACACTGATTAGATTCAGTTCCAAAGCTGCATGACATTTTTAGAGAAAAGATGCAAATAGATTATTATTTTAGAATATTTGAACATTTGTTACTCAACATGTTTCTTTGCAAAGCACAACTGTCCAAAGCAATGCTGTGCTGTAAAATGAGGGAAAATCTGAAGAAAAAAAAAAAAAAAAGTGTACCTACATCAAACCACACACACACACGACCATATGAAAAATAATTGCTTGTGGAGGGAAAATATTTGTAGCAACAAGCATGAAAAATACTATTGCCTAGGCTTGAATACTTATTAGACAGTTTTTTTTTGCAAAACTGTGTCCAATAAGTATTCAAGCCTAGGCAATAGTATTTTTCATGCTTGTTGCTACAAATATTTTCCCTTCACTATCAATTATTTTTCATATGGTCGTGTGTGTGTGTGGTTTGTTGTAGGTACACTTTTTTTTTTTTTTTTTTTTTGCAAAAAAAGTACATACTAAAGTAGCTATCACTTCATTGCTAAAGAGGCTCCAGGTCTGTCTGTGACAAGATAGCATCTCTAGCGGAGAGAAATCCAGTCATTCGGCAAATCTAATTGCTAATGAGTGGGGGAAGGAAAGACAAACTGCCACTGTAAGTTCTAAGCACTTCCTCTAACAACCCCCACTGAGAGTTTGTGTAATCTGACCTGCAGTATGCTAAAAAGGCTCTGTGAAAACATTGCCTCTAGGTGAACATGGGACATACAGAGTTGTTGTGTCTTTCGGCTTTTTCCCGGTTAGGGGTCGCCACAGCGGAACTCCGGTCTGCTAATGACTAGCAGTAGATTTTTACGTGCTGAGTTGCTAGCTCTGACGCACAACATCCAACAAAGGTATGCCCATTCACGCAGGTCTCCACACAGAAGACGCTCTAGCTAAGAATCGAACAGAACGTCTTACTGTGAGGCGACAACAGTACTAAAATGTAAACAAACTCCACTAGCAAAAAATCTGAGATAGTGCCTCTTTAAGGCAAATACAGTTTTAAATAAATGCAGATAAGTTAAAAATGACAAAAACAAGTTTATGAAAAACACTTAAAGCACACAGAACAGCAAATTAAGGTAGAAGACAGTTCTGTAAGAGCAGCTCAAGAAACTTTATGTGTGTGTGTGTGTGTGTGTGTGTGTGTGTGTGTGTGTGTGTGTGTGTGTGTGTGTGTGTGGAGAGGGAGGGGACAGAGCAGATTAAAATACTATAGGGGAGGTCCTTCCCAAGTGCTCTCTCTGTACACAGCAGAGGAGAGGAGATGGGACTGGTAGGAGTGTCTGAAATCAAAATATGATCTCACTGTACTCAGCTGAGTGAGCAAATGAGTAGGAGTCCAAAAACAGATTTACAGCAGGAGAGGGTAATTCCAAAGCCACCAAGATTAATACCACAACAAGAACGGGGGGGGCTAACTGCACCTAGAGACAGGGAGTATTAGATCCTTGTATTAAATTATATAGAACAATTATCTACAAATTTCTAATCTTAAATAAGTGCAGAGAAAAGTATACTTAAATCAGCTTTTGTTAGTTGATTTATGCAGGTGAATCTCAGCAGCCAACCACTCGGAAGATACACACACAATACATAATTTATATGCATCTCTATCTCTATATATATATCTTTATATATATATATATATATATATATATATATATATATATATATATTTATATATATATATATATATATATATATATATATATATATATATATATATATAGAGAGAGAGAGAGAGACACGCACATTACTTTGCTCTCATTAGGTTGATCATTGAATAGAATGCCACTTCTTGTGTATGTATGTATGTATGTATGTATGTATGTATATATATATATATATATATATATATATATATATATATATATATATAAAAATAAATGTCTTGCTGAAAGATACAATTACATACTATATTTCTTGGCATTTAGTTTCAATCCACGGCTTTGACACCAGTTATTAATTTGGGAAAGGCCCTGTTGGAGTATCTTTGTGTCCTCTGGGGAAGTTTACAGTCATCTATAAACTTGGTCAGTCAAACTCTTAACATCTGCTCTAACCTCAGAGAATATATACTAATGATTTTAAATTTTGCAATATTGCACCAGGTAGGACTACTCTGATCTTACTTAACATCTGGACAGCAAAAAACAGTGTTCTACAAAAAGGCATCTTAACTATTTAGGTTCATAGGTAAGTACTAGACTAGCTGCCCTTCTGGGCCATTTTAAGTCTAACCAAATTCCCTTTTTGTGCCTGAATTAACCTAGCCCATTGGCTGGAGATTGGCCTTACCCATCCCATAGATGACAATTATACATTACCCTAAGGGGAATAATTGGGAATATACCATGGAGAATTTGCTTGGACCCATGCATGGGATAAAGCACTCATGAGCAGTCTCTGTCAAAACGGTAATACCGGGGGCAGTCCCAGGTCAAATTTTCTGTCTCACACACATAGATATAAGTTGCACTTGAAAGACGGGGGATGAACTTTATGTGGATGGAGAATTTGTTCCACAGCAGCGCTATACTCTACGAGATATGTGTATCCCTTCAAAACGTTTTGTTGATGTTGCAGAAGAGGTTTAAATCCCCAGACGGAGTATTTCTGATATCATTTGACTTGCTGATGTGCAATAAATTCAGTCGGTAATGGGTCAGAGGATGCCTCGTTTGCCAAACATAAGTCACCTCTTAGCAGTCTGCAGGAGACAGAAAATAGTGGCAAGGCTTTGAGATTGACCACATAGGACATGTTGTTTATGCCTTGCATCTTCTTAGCAAGGTACTTTTGGGCACTCTTGTATATCAATAGCTTGCAATCTTTCAATCAGGGGCAGTAGTAAGGCCAGAGAAATGTCTCATAATGCTAATCTGTAACTCAGTCACAGTGCAATACTCATGAATGCTTCATTCTGGGCAATACTCACTGCAAGTCTTTAATGCAATGTCTTACCTCAGTACTGTGCAATACTCAAGCAAGCAGAGAGATCACTGTATAATAAATGTTAAAGCGTGTTTAATTTGTGTGCATGTGTGGAGTCTGCATGTCCTCCCCGTGGTAGAGTGACGCTTAAAGACATGCAGGTATGTGCATGCGTGAATGGGTGTGCCTTCTTTGAAGGTTGGACATCAGGCTGGCAACTCAACACCGTAAAAATCAACTGCCAATCATTAGCAGACCAGAGTTCTGCTGTGGCAACCCCTAACCGGGAAAAGACGAAAGACCGTTTATTAAGATTGTCTATCCAGAACAGTATGGTATATAGTAACTAGTTACAGAACTATTAATGTCTTGTCGTATTAGTCTGTGTGACATCTGCACATTAGAGTTCGGAGATATGGAATTTCGTTCAGTTTTTGCACCAATAAAAGTTTACTTTGACTTTTTTTTCTTTGCTATAATGCACATCACAAATAAAATTCAGCGAGTAATTAAGGTAACAGGTTTTGAAAGAGAGACAACTCCCATATTATGTTTCCAATAAACAGGCAACAGTGAAAAATGAATGAAATGGCAAGAGGAACTGAACGAAGTAAATCCACAAATTACAGGCAATAGCGTATAAAAATTTAATACCCGCTTACATCAAACGACTTCATCATCAAACAGGCAACAGTGACCCAAGTAACTTAATTCTGTAAAGGGATACAGGAAGTAAGATGCAGAGTTGTCCAAAGGACAGTATTCAAGAAGGAAAAACCCAGTTATGATATTCTTTTAATTTTTCCTTAGGATTTTAAATTTTAGTTATTAACTGACAGACTAAACTGATCCAAGGGGTCTAATATTACGTGTTCGAACACGTAATAAAATCGACTCCTAAATGTCAAACCGTCAGAATGCTGAATGGTTCAATGGAGATCTCCGCACAGTGTAGCCATGGAAGTTTTCCATTGTCTGCACTGTAGTGTGATCTCAGAGTTGGTATATTTAAGTAGCGGGGGGGGGTGCAGGGGGCTTACTCCCCTGCTTTGAGCATTTTATTGGTTTGTTTGGATGTTTTGTTTTTTGCCCTTCGACATTACAGCGTTGACATTTAGGGGTCGATTATTATGTGTTCGAACATTTCAATGTTCGATCATGCAATACAAAATATATTTATTTATTTACTCCAGTTTGATGACCGGGGAGGTCCACTGGGCCTGGGGAGCCCGTTTTCAGTGGAGGCCCAGGGAGAAAAGCTCCACAATACAAAGTTTATTATAAAGACAATTACATGATTAATTACAAAGAAGATTGCATGATTATTTGCACAGAAAGTTAGGATTACAAACAGGTAGCAAAAACAACAACAGAGAGAGAGAGAGAGAGAAGAGAGAGAGAGAGAGAGAAGAGAGAGAGAGAGAGAGAGAGAGAGAGAGAGAGAGAGAGAGAGAGAGAGAGAGAGAGAGAGAGAGAGAGAGAGAGAGAGAGAGAGAGAGAGAGAGAGAGAGAGAGAGAGAGAGAGAGAGAGAGAGAGATCAGATATTCACAATTTAGTTCAGAGGGCAACCTCGGGAGGTTACTTTAGTGGAAGCTTGGGGAAAAAAGCTAGACATTAAAGTTTAAATTACAGAATACTTTTAGTGGAGGCTTGTGGAGAAAGTTCCACAATACAAAGTTTTATTACATGATAATAACAAAGGAAGTTAGAGACTGCCAGCAGCAAGTAGCATTCAAGGGAGTGAGAAAAGAAATAAACAGTTTTCAGGAGTGAAAACAGGCATATAGAATTGTGGCTAGCTTTTGCAGTTTGTTTATATATATATATATATATATATATATATATATATATATATATATATATATATATATATATATATATATAATCTCCAAGGACGCTTTTCAGACATGACTAGAGCAGATATTTGGAAATGTAGTTTTTTTTTTTTTTTTTTTGGCATAAACAAGTTTGTAGACACGTCCAAAGCATATGGCGCAGAAAAAGATTTAACAGCAAGTAATAATGCTTACTTGGCACAGCAAGCAATTTGTCGAAGGGATCCCACACAAAAGTTTGCAAGGGTCATAAATTAAACTAAACATGGACTAAAAAGTGAACTCAAATTGTAAAGCATGTAAGCATGTGATGGGAACTATGGAAATGACCAACATATTCTTGGCCATGATCTAAAATGGCGCTAAGAAAACAAAGTAGCAGTTCTCCTAAAACTTGAAAATACTAGCATTCTAAACTGTGCAATTACTGTAGAGTAAAGCAAGTGGTAACAATTAGAAGGGTGGACAAAACAAGGCTAAAATGGAAGAACTATGTGATAAAGTGTAACAGGAAATGTTAGAATGTTCATAGGTTCATAGGTAGATACTAGGCCATCTGCCCTAGGGCATTTATAAGCCTAGCCAGAGTGTATTTGGCTTCCGCCTCCCTATTAGATTAGCCTACTGTGCCTCTGTAAAGTAGGTCACAGAAGGTACCCTTTTAAGATTAGTTTACTGTGTTCTCTGTCTAGCAGGGACACAGAAGAGACCCCAGGAGTGAATTTGCGATTTCCCATCCACACGTCCAGATTTTGCTTGAAGAGGGTTAGCGAGGGGCTATGTCTAACATGAATTGGGATTCTATTCCAGAGTGAGGGGAGCCTCTGGGAAATGAATCTGTCCCTCCAGCATGTCCTATTTATTTTTGTGTTGAGGTTTAGGTCCCTGGAGCTTGTAGCTCTAAGGGACTTGGATATTTTGAGGTGGAGCATGTCCATTAATTCTGGGTTTGACATGGCTTTGTACGTCAGGCATAGATCGCCTCTGAGTAGGTGGTAAGCAACTTAGTAGAGTTGGAGTTTCTTTAGTCGAGCTGCATAGGACATCTGTTTGTAGCCCATGATCCTCTTGGTGAGGTACTTTTGGGGTCTCTCCAGTTGCTGCAGGTGTCGGGTAAGGTACATCCCAAAAGGGGCACTGTATTCAATTATGGGCCTGATGAGTGACGAGTAGAGGGGTACAATGACCTCTCGATCTAGATGCGAACCCTTTCGTGATAAGGTGGGCTATATAGAAGGTCTTTCCAACCACTTTGGCAACGTGATTATCAAAGGAGAGATTACCATCTATGTTGGTCCCCAAATCTCCAATTACTTCTTCCGTACTTAATGGATTACCACCTATGTTGTAATTTGTGGGCACCTTGTTTTTCCCAAAGGGGATAACTATGCACTTTTTAGCATTTAGCTTGAGGCCGTGGCTCTGGCACCAAGCATCCGTCTCTGCGAGACCCTTTTGGAGGATGCTTGTGTCAGCTGGAGATTAGATTATGGTCCCCAGTTTGCAGTCATCTATGAACTTTGTCAGCCATAATCCCCCCCGTGTTAGCCTGAACCTCAGACAAGTATATACTGAACAAGAGAGGTCCCAGAACGGAGCCCTGTGGGATGCCACTTGTAACTGGTTTGGATTCAGACATGGCACCTGCGATTCTGACCATGTGGGTTCTATATCTAAGCCAGTTTGCAACCCATCTTGTGATATAGGGGTTGATATTTAAGCTGGTAAGCTTATTTATGATGCCCGAGTGGGGTATTGTGTAGAAGGCTTTTGCAAGGTCCAGGTAGGCTGTGTGGACTACCTTGCCCTCATCTATGGCTTTGGTAACTGTTTCAAAGAAATCAACTAGGTTTAAGAGGCAAGATCTGCCCTTAAAGCAGAATTGGGTAGGGTCCAGTGTCTGGAGGCTCCCAATGTCAAGAGTTCCATGATAATACGCTCCATAGCTTTACAGACCAGACTAGTCAGGCTTATGGGGCGATAGTTTACGGGGTCCGTTGTGGCACCACCTTTGTGGAGTGGGACCACTGTAGCTGTACGCCATTCTTTGGGTACATATCCTGTAGTAAGGCTAAGTTTGAACAGGGACTTAATGTGAGGGTTCAGTTCTTCTTGGAACTCGTGTAAGACACAGCCTGGGACACCATCCGGTCCCATAGATGCTGTGTTTTTTGCTTTGGAGAGGGCAGCTTTCACCTGTGCATCTGCGATGTCAGGGAGGTTACATTCAGATGGGATAGGCATTTGCTCCTTTGGGGGGGAATGAGGGGAGAAGTTTGCACTGAATCTGTCTGCCAGGATGTTGGCTATGTCTGTAGGTTCGGTATATTTTGTACCGTTATGCAACGGTTCAGAGCATATCTGGGAGTTTCCGCCCATGTTCCTGACATAACTAAAGAAGGCCTTGTGATTATCTTTAGTGTCTAGGGCAATTTTTCTTTCGAAACTGGCCTTCGATGATTTTATGAGGGATCGAAGTTTCTTGCTAATACTGATCAGAGATGCCTTCCCTTTTTGGGATTTTGCTCTGTCATGTAGTAGCTTCCTCCTTCTGTTGTATAGCTTATTTATGGCCGGGTCCACCAGACCGGTCTCCTGTTTTTGGAGGAGTGAGTCTTGGTTTTATTTGGGATAGCACGATCCATGCATTCCTGCAGGTGCTCACAGAATGCATTTGTAAAGGATTCTGCGGATTGGGCTGTATTATCCTCTGGCCCAGGGGCTTTGAAGGATTCCACCTCAGTCTTGAGAAGTGCAAAGTTGGCTTTTGAGAAATTCTTTACAGTGATTTCCTTGGCTGGGGGTAGGGACAGGATATGGATGTCCAGGGAAATTTGTTTATGGTCTGATCTTACCAGTGAGGGGTTTACCTCTGGTGTGGAACATAGAGCCCCCATGTTGGTGATGATCAGGTCCAATATGTTGTTCCCTCTTGTGGGAATGGTGACCAGTTGTTCCATTGTGTTAGAGTTTATAAATTCAAGGAACCGTTGGGCGAGGGTGTTTGGGCTTGAGTAGTTTTCCCAGTCAATGTTTGGGTAGTTGAAGTCACCCAATAACAGTGTTTGGAGAGACCTTCATATTCTCCAGTGTTTTCAGGAATGCCAAGTGGGGTTCCTATAATAGGGAGGGTGTTCTTTAGCAGGCTACAAACTGAAAGGCAGTTTTGCCCGCTGTTAGTTGCACATGGATGGTTTCCGATGCTTCGTGCAGTGCCACTAACCTGGAGGTGTAGGTATCTTTGATGAATATAGATACTCCCCCTCCTTCTGTGTTTCGGACTGAGTTTTGGGGCCGAAACGCATGGTATGAGATATAATCTGGTAGTGCTGGGGTGCTCTCAGGAGCCTTGAGCCAGGTTTCTGTTACTGCACAGACATCGATTTTCTCCATACTGAGTAGAGCCTTGAGTGCGTGCATCTTGAGATTTAGACTTCTGGCATTGAGTAGCATTACCTTTAGTTTTTTTATCCTTGGGTTGTCTATGGTGGTGGGTTTGTCCTTTGAGCCTTTCCTCAAAAAGGCACTATGGGGGTGGCAAGAGCCTTGGCCAGTATACGAAAGCCTAAGGGTGACAGGTGCAAGCAGTCCCTAGCGAAGCAACGTGGCTTGTCGAGCATGTCATCCCAGGCTGATGGACACTGGATCCCCTTTGAATGACACCAATACTTTAGCCACATGTTGAAATTGATCATTTTGTCTTTATACTGTGGCATCATTCTTGGTGAGGACAAGATGCTACTCAAGGTCAGGGTCATACCAGCCTGGGCTACATGGTCAGAGAGCTCCTCTAGATCTCTTTTCATGTAGTCCAGGGAGGTACGTCTCAGGTCATTCACACCAGCATGGACAATGACGGAGTCATACTTGTACTTGCTTTGGAGTGACCTGAGTGCTTGCGTTATGTGGCGGATCCTGGCACCAAACAGGCAGCTTACAGTGACCTTCTCCTTGTTCAGTCTGATGAGCGGGACGTCAGTGTGGTGGACAACAGAGTCCCCTATAACAAGTGTATTTGGTGTTTTGTTTGGCTTTAAGGGCTGTGACTGTAAGGCACACCGATTTTGTGAGATATGCGATTCATGGGTATTGTTGAGGGGTGGCTGTTGCTTGGATATCTGCTTAGGAGGTCTTTGCTGTTTAGGCAGATTTTTATTTAGAGCCTCCGAGTATGTTTTTGTGCGTTTATGTGTTGGGTATGCAGATGCAATATATGTCTGTGTGAGACTGGATTTGTGGTGTGGGTGGTTACCTTTTCCTCCTGACCGACTGTGCCAGTCTTGGGTTGAGAGAGCTCTGCCTCCAGTTTGGCTGTGCAACTACATCTCTCACATGTATTAGAGTTGGTTGGAAGGAGGAGAGGGTTGTCTGTGTACATAAGGCAATTGTAACATTGCCTCAAAATTCCCAGATTCACCAGCTGGACTGGAGAGTAACCTTGAAACTGACCCTTGGACATACCAGATTAGTATAGGGAACTGTTTTTTTACTGATCAGATTAGGGAAGGGAACTGATTTTTCACTTGATCAGAAGGACTAATCGGGAGCCTAATACTTATGAGAAGTCAAGGAGGGTGTAGTGCTTTAGTTAGTTAGTGTTTCCTAATAAGAGCTGAGCAAGTGCAGGGCTTTAGAAAGAGAATAGAGTGATTACTTTGAGAGTTTGAACAGTTCTAAGGGAAAAAGTGAAGAGCAGACTTTGTGGAGCCTGGAATAGTTTAAACCTGTTTAGGCGGCGCTGCTCAGTGCGCAAAAAGAGAGTTGTAGGGTTTTAAGAGAGATAGATCAAGGAGTTTAAAATTGACCCAGCAGTAAAAGGAGAAAGGAGACCGTAAGTAAATGGGAATCTACGTACTCAAGTGAAAGTAAAATGCAGAGGGCAATACCAAGATTTTTTTTGGGGGGGGGGGTCGAGAGAGGTTACAGAAAGGGTAGGTTTGCAGAACAAGACAGGAACAAACAGGTGGTAGAAGTGTGCAGTATTAAAGCTGTGCACAGACAATAAATTACCCAGGGTCCTTACACTATTCAAGATAGATGCATCGGACATGCTTCAGAAGTTTGGTTGTAAAGGAATTAAGCAGAGTACGGATTCTTTGAGGTTCATCAAAAAACAGTGAACCTCTATAAAAACTCCAAATATTGCAAATTTAATAGCTAAAGCATGCAACCACTCCAAGAGTAAAATAACGCAAACTTTTCACAGTACTAAAATCATGTAATTTTTGTTGGGTAAGACAGTCCCCTCTATAGCCAATGAAAGGGCTTTGCTCCTGTACCTCCACCCTCCAAACTCCAAATTCCAAATATAACAACTCTGAGGTCACAAACTCAGAGGGAAAAAAAAAACACCTTCTCAAATGTGCTTTACTCTGATTTGTTAGACTGTACAGATCAGTGAACACATTAACATCTGTAGCAAAACATCAGCCAATACAATAAAGTACCATTCACTCAAAACTTCTCCAAAACCAACACAAAATGCTAAACACAATTTCCCTATTTTTCATAATCATGAAGGAATGAAAGAAAGGAGGAATTCCAAGACAGCGTTCTAGGTATTTAGGGTAAACATTCGTTAACAAGGATAAAACAAGTAGCCTCAGAGTACAGGCACCACTACTCTGTAATCAAGTACAAAGGCACAAATCATTCCAAGTTCTTTCCAACAAGTGGGCAGTAACCACTATTTGACAGTGTGTGCACCGTTAAGTGGATGTGTGGTCCTTTCTGTGATGGTAAGTCTACAGCTACTCATTTGAGACTTCTACAGTCTTACGTATTTTGAGGCAAACTTATTGCATCATCTGGGCTGCACCTGGTTTAGGACTTTCTTCATTGGCATCTGCCCCTTTAGTTAAGGGTATGTGCACTTGCAGCAGTTTAAAGGTGGAACACTGCTTGTGCATGTATGGTGATGCTTCTGCACATTGGATGCTCAAAAGATTAAAATCCATGCATCTTGAAAACTCTAGTCAGATGCTTCATTGGTAAGCAGAGAATGATTTCCAAATACACAATTCTGCCAATCTAGAAAAATGAGTTTATGATCTGGAGTCTACATACTAAGTTGGAAAAAGAAAATATCCTTGCAGATGCAATGTTGCTTAGTGAAAGTGAAGACATGCAGTTGCAATGCTGCTTAGTGACAGAGTGAAGACATGCAATGCACAGAATCTGAACATAGATTAAAGATACTTATCCACTTTAATAACTTGAAAATGTTATGTTTCCAAGAGGAACAAGGTTGATTTTATGAGGCATAATTCAATTAGAGACACTGCAGTTTCTACATCAACTTACATAACGGATTTGAGCAGAAGTGCAGTCAGATTCATAAATGTAATGGTGCTTGCTCATAGAGAGAGCTGTAGATGCAGTACCTAGTGTCCAGTCCTGTCTCACAGCTGAGACAGTATTCCTTTACAAAAATCACAACCGACTCTCTCTCTGATCTTCATGTATTTTGCTTTCTCCCTTCATTTTGACTTCTTCTGTTTCAATGGTCATCAGCCCAGTGACAGGTGCTAATCTAGTAATAGTGAGCTCTTCAAGCCATTTTGCCCACCTATCTTGCTGCTTCGTGTTTTGCACTGTGAAATGTGCAGTGTCCTGACTTATGTTAATAGCCACTGCAGTGTCGAATCCCCCCCCCAAAAAAAAAAATGCCCTTTAGAGCTGACATTATGTAGGCAAAAGTAAGTTGACGATATGCTGTTAACACAACTTGTCTAGCTTTTACATCCTAAACACGTGGCATCCAACAACAGTACCTAGTGCCCAGTGTGCAGTGCAGTTCCCCCGATATAGCTCACTACCCAAGAGTTAAAGACCAAAAATGTAATAAACAGCTTATCACAGTTAAAATACTACACATGAAACACTTCAGCCGTGACCACAACTACACTATCAGCATTCACTTCTGAATGCCATATTGCAATACCTCTCCATCGCCATCTGCCGATCATGCCCCCTTCACCTTACACCCGGGGCAGCTGCCCATTTCCCCCCACCCTAGCTAAACACATGAAGTGATGCTGGTGCACATTGTTTATGGGGAAAAGCGGTTGGACAGCTGTTATCAGGAAACTCAGTCACAGGGAGATAGAAAAGACTGTGAAAGTTATCAATTCTGGAGACCAAAAAGATCGGCATCCTACCAGCAGACAGAAAAAGCCAGCAAAAACAGAAGTGACACTGAAACAGAAATAATCCTAGATACTGCATTTTTACAAAGGCATCTTACTCGGAAACAAAGTTAACATTCAGCATTAGCAAGAAAGAAAAGCAGAATCCTTTAAAAAGGAAATGCATTTTCAGTTTGGCCACACTTCTGTAGACAGTCTACAGAAATAGCTTTGTAGTTCCCGTAAACAAAAGAACCTGAAAGCATTCCCATCCTATTTAACAAAGCTTCCTTGCTTGCTGGCATGCATCGGGTCTCTCACGTACAATAAGATAGTTGCAGTGAAATCGAAAGAACTGGAACACAGTATTTAATACCACGTATCAATGAAGTTGCACATTCCTAATGCCAGAAGGATTATGATCCAAAGAGACCATCAGAAATTGTAAAGAGATGTATTCACTGCTGGATAAGCAAGCATGGTCCAACCTATTCAGGGACACTAGCAGTGAATTCAGAAATGATGCAGTCAGAGTAATGGCAAACAACTAACATTGGAATCATGACCATTGTGGCATATAGCCTTTGAAGCAATAAACACAATCCTTAAAGGAAATACTAGCAGTGGATGTCACTTGGAAACACTATCCAGATTGGAAAAGGATGGCAGGGGGGGGGGTGGCAGAACGTCTGTGGGTACAGTCTTGTCAGTTGTTTGGGCAGAGACAATCTTCCTGCTGTATTGATGGATAAGACACTTGCTCTAGAAAGTACCAGAAAGATCAATGCAGTGGGAGAACATATTTCACCATTACATGCATCAAGAGAAGCATTTGCTGAGGTGGACTGTTCAGACATAAGTAGTGTTGTTACCTCACAGCAAGAGGTTCTCCCGTTCGATTCTCGGCTTGGCTTGGGAGTGCCTTCTGTGTGGAATCTGCATGACCTCCCCGCAGTTGGGTATCTTTCGAAAGACATGCGTGTGTAAATGGGCGTGCCTTCGTTGAAGGTTGGGCGTAGAGTTGGCACCTCGGCGTTTCGTAAAAAATCTACTGCCAATCATTAGCGGACCGGAGTTCTGCTGTGGCGACCCCTTACCGGGAAAAAGCCTAAAGACAAACAACATTACAGAAACAATTCTGAACTACAATCAAAGGTCTGAAACAGGAAGGAAAAAAAAAAAAAAAAAAAAAAAAAAGATATGTAGGGTGAAAAGGACCCAGACCCTTCAATGACCAGAGTGTAGTTGTGGTATTTGTGCGCACTGAAGTGTTAATCTGCCATGTGGAGGACTTTGGCTGGGAAAGTTTGACAAGCTTTGCTTTCCATGTCAAGTTCCTACCTGAATGCAACACTTCAGCTACATAAAGAGAATTACCACTTTTGGTTGGTGGGACAGCGCTTACCCAACGTTGATGGAATGATGTTGGAACAGAAGACAGCCAATAGTCATTTTAGTGCCATGGAAGCAAAAGGCAAAGCAGAGAGAGGGGACTCCCTAACAACAACCGAGTCACAGACTTAGTTGAAAAATGCAACAAATTCTTTGGGCTGCAAGGCAAAACAAATCCGATGTCATCTTTGATGCTTCCTATTAACCATCCAGTGCAAGACATGTCAATGTACGCAATACACAGGAAACAAGCAAGACCATTTTGAAAACGCATTCAAAAGTAGTTTTACAGTTTCAATTGGTGGGGGATGAAGCATCCTGGAATCTAGTTGCCTTCAATGATAAGGAAGCACTCAATAGGGAAAGCTGAATGTTCTGATGACAGAAATTTCACTCCCTTTACTGGCAGTTAAAGAATTTGAAGAGTGATGCTCAGTACCCCAACAGCAGAAATTCTTACCACAACAGACAGCTTTAACAGTGCACTTAAAGTACATTACTCTAAACTCAAAAAAAAGTGTGTAACCCAAGGGTGACACTTCAGACACGGATAACTATTTTGTTTCAATAGTAGAATAGCCATCTCCCCTGGACATCCATCCAGAGAGAAAAAAAGGCTTTGTCTGGAAATTAGTGAAATAAAATTTAACAGCAACAGTGGTCCCACACCACAAAGGTGGTGCCACAACGGACCCCGGAAACTATCGCCCTATAAGCCTGACTAGCCTGGTCTGCAAAGCTATGGAGCGTATCATGGAACTCATAAACAAAGACATTGGGAACCTCCAAACACGGGATCCCACCCAATTCGGCTTTGTCAAGGGCAGATCTTGCCTCTTGAACCTGGTCGACTTTTTTGAAACAGTCACCAAGGCAATAGATGAAGGGAAGGTAGTCCACACAGCCTACCTGGACTTCGCAAAAGCCTTTGACACAATACCCCATTCGGGCATCATAAATAAACTCACCAGCTTAAATATCAACCCCCTAGGTCACAAGATGGGTTGCAAACTGGCTCAGGGATAGAACCCACATGGTCAGAATTGCAGGTGCCATGTCAGACTCTAAACCAGTTACAAGTGGTGTACAGGCTAACACAGGAGGACTATGGCTGACCAAGTTTTCAGATGACTGCAAACTGGGTGCCATAATCGACTCGCCGACTGACACAAGCATCCTCCAAAAGGGTCTCACAGAGATGGACAACTGGTGCCAGAGCCATGGCCTAACGCTAAATGCCAAAAAGTGCATAGTCATCCCCTTTGGGAAAAACAAAGTGCCCACAAACTACCACATAGGTGGAAAACCATTAAGTACGGAAGCCATCATTAGGGATTTGGGGACCCAAATAGATAGCAATCCCTCCTATGACAATCACATTGCCAAAGTGGTTAGAAAGACCTTCTACATAGCCCACCTCATCATGTAAGGGTTCACATCTAGATCAAGAGAAGTCATTGTGCCCCTCTACTCATCAGGCCCATAAAGGAGTACAATGCCCCATTTGGGATGTACCTTACCAGACACCTGCAGCAACTGGAAAGACCCCAAAAGTACCTCACCAAGAGGATTAAGGGGCTCAAACAGATGCCCTACATAGTTAGGCTAAAGAAACTCCAGCTCTACTCAGTTGCTTACCGCCTACTCAGAGGCAATCTGTGCCTGATGTATAAAGCCATGTCCAACCCAGATTTAATGGACATGCTCCACCTCAGGAAATAAAGATCCCTTAGAGATACACGCTCCAGAGACAAACCTCAGCACAGAAATAAATAGGACATGCTGCAGGGACAGATTCATATCCCAGAGGCTCCCCTCACTCTGGAACAAAATCCCAATCCATGTTAGGCAGAGCCCCTCAATGACCCTCTTCAAGAGAAATCTTGACGAGTGGATGGGAGATCATAGGTTTACCCCGGGGATCTCTTCTGTGTCCCTACTAGACAGAGGCATAGTAAACCAACCTTAAAAAGTCTATCCTTCTGGTGACCTACTATACAGAGGCACAGTCAAAAAATCTAAAAGGGTGGAGAAAGCCAAACACACTTTGACTAGGCTTGTAAATGCCCTAGGGCAGACAGCCTAGTATCAATCTATGAATATCCACTAGAAAATTTACAGTATCCTGTGGTTAGCTATCAAACAGTGGTAGACTGCATTCGTAAGGAGGCTCCCATCCCTGGGCTTCTAAAAGCCATGAAAGATGAAGGAACAATCAAATGTTAGCCTATGTGTTTCTCCCCTTTACAGAGGAAACTTAGATTTGCAGTTACTTCCTTGGTGTGAGACTTTCACAATGGCATTGCTTTGGTGGGAGGTCTTATTGCAGCAGCAGTTACAATGGACTCTGCTTTAGGATTTCTTACTGTGGCAACAAGTATCTGTTTTACAGCAGTTCAGATAGGGAACAGTGTACATTATGCAACATACACACCTTACGGCACTGTGGAGGATCATTAAATTAATTACCTATTACATGTCTTGTGATGTAGGAGGAAAGCAGATCACCCAGCAAAAACCCACACAAAGGAGAAAGTACACCCCCCTCAGAGAAGACACTATATCAAAGGATTTAACAAACAGATCAAAAGGTGAACAAAAGTTCAGTCACTTTAAGTGCCTCCAACATGTATTGCAAATGAAAAGAAAAACTAAACAGGAGTTTTCCATCATTTCCTCCAATTAAAGAATGAGAAGCTCTAGAAAAACAGCTCTTGAATAAAACTAAGGAGGATAATTAATATCTTACCAAATGCATGGTGTAAGAAATACCAAGTACAAACAATGCAGTAATACTTGCTGGACAGTCTGTATACACAAGAACTTAAAGGATTAAAACACAGTCGCCCACTGCTTGTTCATGCATGCAGCAATAGAAAACAAGGTGAACAAAACAGTCAAGTCTCTTTGTACTGATATATAGGCACAAAGTGTGCTTTACCAAAACTGGCTATCATGCAAACCAACAATCTAAAGTATGTTGCCTGCGGACCAACAACTCATGCCAATGTGCTGAAAGCTCTTTCTTTTCTCTCACTCCCCAAGGGGTTCCCATTCTGCTCACTCCAGACAGGTGCATCTATTCCAACAGTGTACTTTCCCCTTGTCCAGATTCCTCCAGACTACACTCGGCAAGTCTCTTAGACTCTCTAAATTCTATCACATTAGGTTTAATGAGAGAAACAGCTACCTATACCACCAGAGATCAAAACATCCGTCTAATAAGTGAAGGCTTACAACAGCTAATGACCTATCCTACCCCAACTAGAGCCCTAACACCTGTGAAAGTTAACAAAAATAAATCAGATCCTCCGCTGTTCAAGATCTTGTCTGCCTAGCAATCTTGTACCCTTCTGCTAGTACTACCTTCCAGATACCTCCCAGGGACAGTCATTCTATGATACAATCATAGCTCTCAATTACTTTGTGCAATAATCGGGGACAAAGCCAAAAATAATGGGCATAAAAATCAAGGTCAATTTTTAAACTATGTGTTAAGTTTTATAAATGAATTACAGTATTTTGCATCAGCATGAATTTTCTGAACAATGAGGCATAAATGTGTGACATTACTGACTGTAATCCATATCCATAGTGATTTCCGAGGAAATCAAAAATTTTATAAAGAGTGAAAAAAAAGGCAGTTCTCAATTATCCCTGATTTTGCAGAATGACCCCAGAAGTACTATTACAGTAAATACAAATTTAAGAAATTCTAGCAAAAGGTAAATATTTTGGTGGCAAACCCAACACACCTACAATTACTTTAAGCTGATTTAGCAGTACTTACGTATTATCGCAACCAGATTTTTGCGGTAATGCTGGTTGCTTCTGTTTAGGTCTAGTAGCACTGCAGTGTTATGAAGGTTAGAGACATGTGTTCTGTAATGTTTTTGTACTTTTAGGAAGGTTTATTATTGAAACAGCTCATAAAATAAGATTCAAAAACCCCTTTTACCGCCAGCATCTCTGTCAGTTAAGCGAGTCCCATTCTACTGCAAACATGTTCCTTCCACATGCTGTTGTCGGTGAAGTAGGAAATCTCCATTTTCAAACCTGTATTATTTATCAGCCGTTTCAATGATTAAGCTACCCAAGTCCACCAAATCTGTTTCTAACCTTCATAACACTGTCATATATCCAAAAAAAAAAAAAAAAAAACAAAAAGGTAACGCTGAAGTAGTACTCCTTCACCAAAAGGAACTGCAGTACAAAGTAATCAATTCCACAGATTGTACGCCAACTCCTGCACTCCTTTCAGCCCAACACACATACACACATGCAACCGCTGCGATCTCTGAATTGAATGCTTGACGTCTTTAAAAGGACACTACCCACACCCCTCAAAATTAAAAGTCTTAATAGTTTAAAACCCCCACCGATATCCCCAGCAGACTTTCTGCTCTACCCTTCCATATCACACCTCAGTGAGGCCATTTCAGTAAAAGATGTTGCAAAATCTGGTTGCGATAATACGCAAGTACTGATTTAACTAACATTGTTACATTGATTTAATTGGGTTTACATGGTAATATATCTCTGTAGTTTATTGCTATTTTAATATACATTTAAAGATCAACAGTGTTTTACTTTTGCGTGCACATTCATATTTATCTCTAATGTTAAAGCATGCCCAGCAGATGCTTTCTGCTGCATTTGTGTGTGCGTATGTGTGTGTGTGGGGGCTACAATGGCTTACTTCCTGTTACTGTAGAGATGGTTGAGGTTTATTCACTAGCTGCACTGCATTTTTCCATTTCCCGTCTATGGGGTTTATGCTTTCACTTTCATCAGCAAGTTAATTTTGCATCTCTTTGGATGCCTGCTACTATTGCTTACTGCAATAATAATAATAAAATAAAAAAAAATCACAAGCATCTTTAACGAAAGTGTGTTTCATTTTTATCACATTCTTAATTTCTTCTATATTTTATATTCAGAAATAGTAATTTGAGTTGAGGTGCATTTCTGGTGTCTCCTGATTTTCCTTTGATTGGCTGGTTAGTTTTTACGCTGTTGTCAAAGTCTGTGAATTAATTTTCTCCTATAGGACAACAGATGCTATGCACAGGTAATTAATCCGATTGCTTGAAAGTGAAAAGATTTACAAATAATACAGATCACTGGGAAAGTAGTAAAACCTGTATGCCCCCACCCTATCACAGAAGTGGTCTTAAACTATTATATTCTATAGCACTGCTAGTCACCAAGCTGTCACTGAAAATGTACTGTTTTGTTATGACACATTTCTTTGTCCCACTCTGCATGGTGCCCACCCTCAATCAACAGCTGCTCTTTAGGACTGCTCCCACAGCTCCATTTCCTCCTTCGCGTCTCCAGTGCTTCTATCCAGGACTGGGACAGCACCAGTAGAGGGCATAGATGAGACCATAGCAGCATCATATAGGCAGTCCTGTATGCCATTTTTTTGTTTGGGGGGGGGGGGGATGCTATAACTGGGCAAAGCTAAATTACACACTTCGCTGTATAGTTCTGCTCACCCTTTCAATTCTGAAATGCTGACAGAAATCAGGCATGCAATTATGGCAGCATTCACACTACCAGGGCATGTCTAATCTTAGGCAGAAAATCCTCCTTCAGAGCATGGGTGAGCCAACAAAAATCCATTCCTTCCCAACTTCCACCTGGCTTCGCCAGCACGTGAGCAGCTAGTCGAGCTCAGGTCATCTGGATCATAGTTAGGGCCTCACTCCACCAGAAACCCAGGAAGCTATGATACTCTGACGAAAAGAAATATCCAACAGAAAACACTAAAACATTGGATAATGAAAGGTATGGCATCGACCTAACAGGTTTTATGATTATTTGAGTTCTCAGATTAACAGGAGTCCTTCCTTCTTTGGAAGTCAATAAGGCAGTGATGTTAGAAACTAGGTTTCTCACACGTCTACATAGCTGATCACTTAACAGCTTAAAGAAAGACTTTAAAAAATATTAATACGAGAAAAGGGGAAATAAATATATGATTCAGTGTGAAAACAAAAAACACATCAGCCTGCAGCTTGGATGTTCGCAGCTTCAACTCATGAAACCTATGGATGTCCAGAGAGAACACGCACATGGGGAGGGGGCAAGAAGAGCTAGTAGACAGGGGAGACAGCAATAGACACATAGCTCATAGCCACTTAGTTAAGCTCCCTATCACATATGCAGAGTCACAGAATGACATCAGAACTTCTGTTCATTGCAGAGAATAGAAAACTTTTCAGCACAAGGTTGAGTCACCCAGGGTATGCATAGGTCCGTACAGCATTTGTAATTTTCAGTAGCTGAAACAAATACTGTTTTTGAGTTGACAAATTAGTGGACAGGAGGCATGTGATACACAAGGAACCAAATGCTATCATATGGTACTTTAGCTGCAGCGGCAGTATGACTCGTATATATTGAGCAATGGAAGCTTACTTAAATTACAAAATGTGAAAGCTGACATACAGCACAATGTCCTCAGTGTACACTTGCAAAAATAAATTCAGTCTTGTAAACTTTTGACTGCTTATATGTCTAGAATCTTATCAGTACAAGATACTAAAAAAAAAAAAACAATATCTCTTTCTAGCCAGGCTGTAAATCTCATTTCTGATATGTGCATTCTTCTGATGAAAGCATTAGTATAGTTTCATTTGCAAGTAAATGAAGTGTGTAACCATGGACACTATCTATACTAACACTGGATGTATATGCATTATATCTCAATGTTATCACAGGAAAAATCATCTCAGAAGGAGGAGTCTTCCAACAATAAATACATTTTAAGACAATATCAATGTCTAAACAAAAAGGAAAGGCAGCACTACTGAGGAAAAGCAATTTTAGTGATTTACTGAAATACTTACTGCGTACCTCTAACAAGTCAGATGCTGACAACCATTAATGTTGCATATTTTCTGTCCACTGTAACGTTGTCTACAGAAAAGGGACACTTGCCTTTTACTACTTAAGTTTTGAAAGATTTTAGTATTATCTTCACGATACGAACCTGCTATATATGGGCTTCATTCTGAATTTTTTCATAGTATGCGGCAACGACCCTCAAAAAACTAATTTACACCCAAATTATGATTTATAACAATGCTCATCACACACCACTTTTTCTAAGTAAAATTAATCCCTCACTCTCTCCTTATTGCACCATATGCCAAAACAGTGTTGCAAACACACTTCTTATTTTTTGGAGCTGCAAGAATGTTTTCAAATTATGGTGTTTGTTACGAGCCAAGTTAGAAAAAAGGGATAGACTAAATCTACCCTGTCATGGGAAATGGCAATTTTACACATATTCCCTACCAATTTTTTCTATGAAAATAAACATCAGTCACACTGTGTGCAATGATGAACGCATACATTTATTTATTTATTTATTATTTTATTTATTTAACATTTGTTGACCGGGAAAGTCCGACTAGGTTCCACAGATCCTGTTTTCAGCGGAGGCCCGGGGAGAAACACTCCAGAAGCATGTCTTTTTTAGAATGTAGGAGGAAACCGGAGTACCCGGAGGAAACCCACACGAACGCAGGGAGAATATGCAAACTCCACACAGAAGGCACCCCAGCCGAGAATCGAACAGGAGAACCTCTTGCTGTGAGGCGACAGCATTAACCGCTGCACCACTGCGCCGCCCAAATAAACAAATACATAGCCCAAAATTGGTTAGATAGAAGTAAAATCACATGGGAAGAATTTAAAGGAATGGCTATAAAGTACTTGGCCAGTAAACTAATTACAAGAAGCCAAAAAAAACTATCCTAGTATCAGAAACATTGGAGAACGCTTATAGAAATCTTAGGTCAAAACTGTATTATGAACAAGGGACTACAACATCAGTATTATTCTACGTAAATAAGGGAAACTAAAGATATTCAACTGACAGGTCATGGTAATACATATAAGATGAACATTTAAGGTGACAATGTATATAGTGTATATAGTACAAGATATAACTTATGTTAGGTAGGCTAGAATGTCTTCATGCAAGTGTTTTAATGCCAGATTTCAATATGGTGTATACTATCTCTGTGTAGTTTTCTGTATTACAGCTCAATATGAACAGCTTGATTGTTAGTTAATTTTGCATATAGTTAGTTTAAACACTGATGGTTCATGTTACATATACTTTATTAGGACTACAGCAACTTGATATTCCTAGTGCCTGTTCTTATATTTTTCTGTGATATTTTTTCTTGCATTAAAATAAGAAAAACTGCAATAAAAATATATTTGAAAAAAAAATGGCTGTGGCAACAAACTAAAACTAGTCATCAGATGGCAGTGCACATGACTACTGTAATACTGATAGTGGTCAAAATTGCAATGAAACAAAAATTTAATCTATGCAATACTGTAAGAGTTAAAGGCATTTCCCTTTGAAATAACATCACTGGATAATACTTATGCAGTGGACATATTACACACCCCTATTAAAATGCCAGGTTTTTGTGATATAAAAAAAATGACACCACAATAAATCATTTCAAAACTTTTCCCACCTTTAATGTGACCTATAACCTGTACAATTCAACTGAAAAACAAACAGATCTGTTAGGGGACAAAAATAACAATACGCTGGTTGCATAATTGTGCACACCCTTAAACCAATACTTTGCTGAAGCACCTTTTGATTTAATTGCAACATTCAGTCTTCTTGGGCAAGAGTCGATCAGCATGGCACATCTTGACTTGGCAATATTTGCCCACTCTTCCTTGCAAAAGTGCTCCACATCTGTCATATTGCAAGGGCATCTCTTGTGCACAACCCTCTTCAACTCACCACAGATTTTCTATTGGATTTAGGTCTGGACAATTCCAAATCACCAGAAGAAAATTAAAATTTTGGATGTATGCTTGGGGTCACTGTCGTGTCGAATGATGAAATTCCTCTTCAGCTTTCTAGCAGATGCCTGAAGGTTTTGGGACAAAAGTGACTGGTATTTGGAACTGTTCATAATTCCCTCCACGTTGACTAAAGCCCCAGTTCCAGCTGAAGAAAAGCAACCCCAAAGCATGATACTGCCACCACCATGGTCCACTCTGGGAATGGTGTTCTTTTGGTGATGCAAAGTGTTGTTTTTGCTCCAAACGTACCTTTTGGAATTGTGGCCAGAAAGTTCAACCTTGGTCTCATCAGACCATAACACATTTTCCCACATGCTTTTGGGAGACTATTTATTGTTTTGCAAATTTTAGCCAGGCCGGGATATTTTTCTGTGCAAAAAAATGATTTAGTCTTGCAACCCTACCTCATAGTCCAGATATATGGAGAATTTGTGAGATTGTTGTCACATGTAGTACACAAGCAGTACTTGCCAGAAATTCCTGCAACTCCTTCAGTGTTGATGTAGGTCTCTTGGCAGCCTCCCTGACTAGTTTTTGTCTTGTCTTTTCATCAGTTTTGGTGGATGTCCAGTACTTTGCAACGTCACTGTTGTCCCATATTTTCTCCACTTTTTGATGACTGTCTTCATTTTATTCCATGGTATATCCAATGCTGTGGACATTTTTTGTACCCTTCTCCTGACGGATACAAAGCAAAGGGACCTCGTTGTTGAAAGTCAAAGCACTCTGCGAACCTTGGCTTTTGCTGTAGCAGGCAACTGAGTGAATGTCAGGAAAATCCTACTAGGACAGCTGAACTTTATTTGGGGTTAATCAGAGTCTCTAACTAATGGCAGATGTGTACCCAAGAAGACTGAATGTTGTAATTAAATCAAAAAGGTGCTTCAACAAGGTATTAGTTTACGGGTATGGACACAAAGTATTAGTTTGAGGGTGTGCACACTTATGTAATCAGCGTATTGTAGGTTTTTTAATTTTTATATTTTTCTCCTAACAGATTTGTTTGTTTTTCCATTGAAATGTACAGGTTATAGGTCCCATTAAAGGTGGGAAAACATTTGAAATGATTTATTTTGGTCTCATTTTTTTTCTATCACAAAAACCTGGTATTTTAAACAGGGGTGTGTAAATTTTATATATATACACTGTATGAATGCATGTACTAATAAATGTGTATTTTGCATCTCTGTTTACATACCAAAGGCTCAGCATGAAAATGGTTCACGGAGGACCGTGAAGGAAGGAATGTTTTGGTTGTAGGTAATGCAGGTTTACCCACTGCCTGCTCTGACCACAGGAGCAAAAATCCAATTACTGTGCGTAAACCCTGCATTATTACCAAGAAAACAAAATATATGCTACAAATAAAAAAATATAATAAAAGCAATTGCTTAAAACAATGCTACCTCCCATTTAAAATCAGCAATTAGAGAAGATGGAATAAGGTTCATGTTGTACTGAGGTACACAACCAGAACCTTAATTGAATTCATGGGGTTCACGAAACAACTGATCTGTGGACAAACCCAGAAAATAAAGTTTACTGTCCATTGCTTGGTTTGTTTTCACAATTATTACTGAAAAAACAACCGTCATAGACAAGGGGGTTATTCGAAAAAAAAATTCAGCTCTAGTTGTCAAATATGCTAGATACACCACTACAATCTGGTAACGGTTTTGGATTTTAAATCTTAATAAAATTTGGTCTTTTACACATTGGGATAGAAGCGTTTTCTGACTTAATACTTGAAACTGATAAAGAAACTTCTTGACCTGCATAACAAATAGACACTTTTCCATGGAACAATTATTTGTTTTCTGTTTGTAACAATAACATTAAAAAAATTTACTTTGTCATTCAAAACTGGAGAACTGGAAGAAGACTATTTAAAAAAATGCACACATGCCGGGTCTGTGGGACACTATTAATAACACTGTGAAAGTTTGAAAGGAGAGAAACTTTATGGAACTGGAGGGTGGAGGTGGGAACAAGGTGAAACACTTGCCAAGTATTATTTTTGTGACTGGTCACAGAGGAGCATTAAGATACTCTGACCAGTCAAAATCATGACTCTTTTGTAGGGATTTCTCATCTAATTAATTCATGATTATGACAAGGTACACTATAAACAGTGTGGGGACAAAAGACGCAGCAAGAAGGTGTGTGCCTGAATGCAGGTGGTGTAAAAATGGGGAACATGTCTGGATGGACTGCCAACAGCAAACAGTAATTAATGAAGAAAGGGGAAGGAAATAAAACATACAAGAGGCTGGGGATGGGGTAATCTTCAACTGGGGAAAGAGTAAATACAAGAAAAAACATTTCCCCTAAACTTAAAAAGAAGGAAATGCAACACTTTAGAGTACTTTCAGCAAATGTGAACAGTATTAATACTGTAAAAAGGATAGGGATACTGGAATGTTGTGCTAAATGTGATGTAAATGTTATTCTGTTAGAGGGTGTAAGATTGCAGTCTTTCTTCATTTGTCAGGAAACAGAAACTCTAGGGTGGAAATATAATACTAGATGTAACGTTGGTAAAGAGGAATGTCAACTGATGTTGATTTGAGGAGGACAGAACATGTTTATAGATTTACAGCATTATATGTATATATAATTAGCAAGGAAAAAAGAAGGTTTCAAGAATAGATTATGTGGTGGTTAACATGAAAATAACTGCAGGGGACTAAATGTTATTTAAGGGGAAATTAACAGAAAGGGAAAGCTATAAAAGATCAACATATGGGAAGTGATAAAAATGGGGTAAATCAGTTGTGTAGGACAACAGTCAAACTTAAAGGAGGCACTTAGATCTGTAATTGCCCGTAACCACTTATTTGCTACTTCTTTTAAACACTTAATTTTGTAAACTGTCTTATTTGTAACAATATCATCCAAATTTCTCACCCCTCTATTATGCTCCATTTACCTTACCACCTCACAACATATGAACACAAACTCTATCCAGATCTCAAATGCCCAAAATCCCAAACTTCCACCACTCTTGCTCTTAAGAAGCTAAAACATTTTAATAGCACACTTTCACCTAAAGCCATACCCCCCAAATACCATCACTCTCTCAGATTCAGTTGCATTAGCCAAAAAAAAAAAAAAAAAAGTAATATCTTAAGCTTATAAATAAAATCCTGAAACTCATAACCAGACTGTACAACCTTACCAAAGATGGTGACATCCACCCTAACCCTGGCCCATCATCACTTGACAAACCTCACCCAAACCCTAACACTGCCCACCTTCTGACACTAGCGCTACGGCTAACAATCCTACCTACTTTACTCTGATAAATAATCACCCAAACTCTTTCCTGGCCTGCCATCTTAACATCAGAAGCCTAAATAATAAAATCCACTACCTCCATTCCCTCCTAGCTGTCCACTCCCCAGATATTCTCGGTCTTAATGAAACCTGGTTAAAATCAGCAACTAAAGACACTAGTAACTCCTCCAAGGTATAACATCCTTAGATTGGACAGGAAATCCAAGAAAGGTGGTGAGGCAGCTATATTAAAGTTCATCCTCACAGTCACTACTGACACCAAACAGCCTCCCCAAGTAAATAACACTGAAACTCATCACCAAACTACAAATAAAAATAAATGTAAATCTATTGTCAACATTTATTTACTCCCTGGAAAGTCAGCACCCTAGAACATATTCTGCACTGGCTAGCCTGCAATTATCCCCAAGAAACCATAGTCTTAGGCGACTTTAATATTGACTGGAATACCTGTTCCTCCGAAGCCCCCAGCAATCACATTAACCTTCATGGGTTTACTCAGACCATATCCTCTTCGACTAGGTACAGCCAAAACAAAGACAAAGGTAGTATCCTAGACTGGATCTTGATCAATGGTGACCCACGGCTGCACTATTCAGGCACACTACCTGATGACCCAAGTGATCATTGTCTTACCTATATCATCAGGTACAAAGCTGAGAACATCTACCTCCACACCTATAAAGTGATACGTAACAAAAATAAAATAAATAAATAAATAAAACTAAACTATACGCACCATCTGTGTCAAAACTAGAACTGTCCCATGGCTAACTAGACTTACGAAAACCAAAATAACTCATAGAAATAAGGCATGGGCCACTTGGCATACTACTAGAGACCCAATAGATCTCGTCAGATACAGTCAACTAAGGAAGGACACTAAAAAAATCCATCAGCATTCCCCATATAATTGTTCAAGTTTCCCAGTACAACTATAAAATCCATAGGTGATGCCCTACAGAACATGACATTGGTCTCCAAAAAGGCTAAATCCTCAGAACATTTTTTGTATGTGCATAAAGAGAAAATCTTTTCCTCCAGCAACTCACCCTTACATTAAATGACCTTCTCATTTATTGGCACACACTCCAAACAAATGGCACCCAGCTGGGAGGTTGTAACTATTACCACAAATGCCTTCAGGCCTCTCCCAAGAGTCAACTCCAAAAGAGAAGTTTGATCACCCCCTCCCCTGAGAAGTCTGTTCCAAAAAGTTATGCCATACATATGTACACAGAACCAAGGCCAGCTAAATCTAGTTGGCATTTTTCAACCTCCCACTGAAGATATTTTTCTACTGCTATAACCAAAAATAAAGTGGTGTAAACTGCCCAAAAACTCCAAAAGCAAGGTGCAGAAACGGAGATGATGTACAATCCACTATAGAGCTTTATTCAACCACCAAATCCACAAACAGTATGAAACAGAACGAAAAACGAACACTTGAAAATGCATAAACGCCTTATATATTCCACCATGCGTTTTCATCTCATACATAGACTTCATCAGATGACCAGCCTGTTTCAGGAGGACCAATATTTAAATACAACCAATTAATCAGTTTATTATACAATTAAGTAATCTACCAATAAGTTATAAAAGTACTTAAGACCATAATTATACCCATACTTCAAAAAAGCTTGCTAAAATTTATCAAATTAACATTATAGTTCTTTATACTTCTCAAATTAAAACCCATTAAATAATATTATAAAATCTTCAAAAAAGTCATTATTTAAAAAAAAGTAGTTTCTAATATAAAAGTATAAATAAATACAGGATATTCATTTTGTGCAGACCTGTGCCCTCTAGTGGCTATGTTTAGGTTATATTTCATATCCCTTTATGGGATTAATTATGATCTTAAGTACTTTTATAACTTATTGGTAGATTACTTAATTGTATAATAAACTGATTAATTGGTTGTATTTAAATATTGGTCCGCCTGAAACAGGCTGGTCATCTGATGAAGTCTATGTATGAGACGAAAATGCATGGTGGAATATCCAAGGCGTTTATGTATTTTCAAGTGTTCGTTTTTTGTTCTGTTTCGTACCGTTTGTGGATTTGGTGGTTGAATAAAGCTCTATAGTGGATTGTACATCATCTCCATTTCTGCACCTTGCTTTTGGAGTTTTTGGTCATTTTGGGCAGTTTACACCACTTTATTTTTGGTTATTGGTACTTTGAGTGGCGAGAAGATGGAGACGCAACCACTTCCTGATCCCAGAGGGCAGGATGAACTGGGCCAATCGCAGAAATTGATTGGCCAGCTTACTGAATTGATAGATTTACTTACCCCACTCAGCCAATCCCTGGTGGGGATTTACGGAAACCTAGCTCAGCGTCATAAGCCAGGAATCGAAGGGTTATTTATACAGGACGAAAATCCAAGGGAGCTTATTGGTGTAGTACATGGCGTCGGCGACCCTGGAGAGGAAAATGGTGAGACCTTTAATCCAGCTACTACTCCGAACATCTTTAAAGTGGGCGAAAATGGAGTTAGTTCCAATAACAGCAGAAATACTGGGCAGAGATCAAAGGCACCAGATGCTAGAGCTATGGCGACAGGTACTGTCAAAACTAAAGTTTTTAAAGATATGAAGGACTGGTTACGGACTAAATATTCATTTAAACTTGATCACTCTAACAACAAACAGTATGTTTCTGGCGACTCATATAGAAGTAAATGTGATAAACTTTACAAATTAATGCATAAATATCGAACATTAGAGATTGAAAACGAATACTTAAAAGAATGTATCTCTAGGGAAATTGTACCTAAAGGCCTACGGGTATATAAATTTCCCAATAATGTTTTGGTTGGTTCTACTTTTTACAATGAACTCATTGAAGTGTTTAATAAATGTGGTTTAGATGTATTAAGATTAATCATTAGGGAAAATGTTAGGAATCAGGATTTAATCCAAAAGGACATAGATGAGTTAGACCAGCAGGTAAAGGAGGATTTAATGTTTACTATTAAGGAGGAGAAAGAAAAATATTATTCCATTAGAAACGATATAGACAACAAATGTGATGATTTAGTTTACAGAAAAATGAAAAAGTTGGAGAGGGATATTAAGGCATATAATAGCAACAATAGTTACCCCATACCTCCACAGAAGTATTCTAAACAAACTTTTGACAGACACAATCTTAATGAACCTATGATGGAAAACAAAAGGAATGAAGAACATTTTTATGATGATGAACAGGAATATGATCAAGATTATCCCCCTCTAAAGAGATCTGAAAGACTGATGAATAAACAAAGCTTACAAGAGACAAATTTTCAGGGGGGGGGATTCTAAGGAATACTCACCTAACCCACCCCCACCATATCCCCTACTGATATTCTTGTGGAAGGGGTCAGGAATACGTACAATAATTATTCTATATACAATTTTAGCAATTTAAATATAGCAAAGGAACATTTTGGATTTTTTTCTAAGGGGTTGAAGTTCATTCCCTATAAAAGGGTGATATGACTAGAAGCCTACTAGATATTAAGATGTTCCTGAGAAAAGTTAATTTAAATATCATGTTCCCAGTTAAAGAAGTAAACAATAATACTGAATTAAAATGGAAAAGTACTTATAATCCCCCCTTACATCCCCAGTTAAGAAATTTAGAAAGGGTGTTAGAAAAGGAAATAAGAAAAGAACAGACTAAGGTGGGGTATAAAGGAAACTTAAGTAGAAAAGAGAGAGAAATAATGTATGAAGTTAAGGACAATAAAAATATTAGGGTAATGAAACCAGATAAAGGAGGAGGAATGGTGCTTATGGACAACATATTATATGAGAGCAAGATGAACACATTATTATGGAATGAAACAAAATATTGTAATGTGTCTTTAAATGAGATTAATATAGCTTATAATAAAATAGATGTGAGTATAAATAATATGTTGTATGAGAAATTGATTGATTATAATACTTATGTATTTGAAAGTAGATAAACCCAAAACCCCCACTATATTTGGTATACCCAAGATACATAAATGTGAAAGTGACCCCCCACTTAGACCTAATGTATCTGCAGAGGGATCTAAAACCTATGCATTGGCTAAATATGTAGATAAAAAATTTAAAAAATTATGGCTACATAGGAATACAATATCAATGGATTCCTGGGATCTTTTAAAAGAATTTTCTAACAAGTTATATCATGATAATCTTCTTTTTGTAACCATAGACATCACTGATTTGTTTTCTTCCATTCCCCACAAGGAGGAGATGGAAATGTTGGAGGAGATTGTGTAGGAGGACAAAATATTAACACAGGATGAGAAACTAGTAAACATATGGTTGATGGATTTGATTTTAAAGAATAGTTTTATTTATTTTAATGGTGAATTTTATCAACAAATTCAGGGGGTAGCAATGGGAGCTGCCTGTACTCCTACATACGTGAACTTGGTCCTTGCTAAATGGGAGGAGAAATATATTTTTAATACTGAATTTGAAAAATGTTGGTCTTTATATCGTAGGGTTTTGGACGACATAGTATTTTTTTGGACAGCTGGAAAAGATAAATTAGAGGAATTTATAATGTATACAAGTAATACAACTAATTTGTTGAGGTTTACATATAAAATTTCTGACATTAGCCTGCAATATTTGGACATTGAGGTATATAAAGTAGGTACACATTTTGAAACTAAAATATATAGAAAACCAACTTTCTGCAATTCCTTCTTGCATTTTGAAAGTGCACACCCTTTACATTGTAAGAAAAACATTGTGAAGGGACAATTTGTAAGGGGTTGCCGTATGACAAGTTCGGAAAGTGATTTTCTTAAGGAGTGTGAGTTACTACAGAACATGTTTTTAGAGAGGGGCTACCCTCTGAATTTCATTACCCAAATAAAGGAAGAAGTGGAAAAAGGGAGAATTAACAAATTTAAACCCATACTAGGATGTAAATAATACAGTAATATTTTTATCAAAGAAAAGGCTAGAGAGGATTTTAATCAGGCCTTAATACTAGAATACAATGTTTTAAATAGTAATGTTAAAAAGATTTTTTTAAGGGAATGGGAGAGATTTGTTTCCCTCTCGGACATAGAAGATTTGTCCAATATACCACAAAAGGTGATCTATAAGAATTCCCACTGTATCAGAACTATTTTAGAGAACAAACAAGTAGGTAGTAATAACAGGGGTAAGAAGGGAACATGTAAATGTGGCCATTGTACCCAAGGTATATATATTTTAAATTTAGAAAATTACTACCTGGAAAGTAGAAAAAAAAGTGGATAAATAGCTCTGAATATTACAATTGTGAGACTAAGGGAATTATATATTTAGCTATTTGCAGGATGTGTGTCCTATGTAGGAAAGACAGAAAGGAAATTAAAAAGAAGGATCTATGAACATAGTTATGAAATTTCAGTGGGAAAGGAAACTAATGCTCTTTTTAAACATACTAGGACCTGTTCAGATGCTAGTTTTGGTTTTATGGTCTTAGAACAAATTAAAAATGATATTAGGGGGGGTCCTTGGGAAGATAAAATAGAATACAGGGAGCTATGGTGGCAGATAACCCTAGAAGCAAGTGACCCCCCAGGTTTAAACGACTATATCTCTATTAAACCTTTGTTAAAGCTAAGATCTGACAAGCTCTAAAGGGATATGAAATATAACCTAAACATAGCCACTAGAGGGCAAAGGTCTGCACAAAATGAATATCCTGTATTTTATTTATACTTTTATATTAGAAACTACTTTTTTTAAAAAATGACTTTTTTTAAATAATGACTTTTTTGAAGATTTTATAATAATATTATTTAATGGGTTTTAATTTGAGAAGTATAAAGAACTATAATGTTGATTTGATAAATTTTAGCAAGCTTTTTTGAAGTATGGGTATAATTATGGTCTTAAGTACTTTTTATAACTTATTGGTAGATTACTTAATTGTATAATAAACTGATTAATTGGTTGTATTTAAATATTGGTCCTTAAATATTGGTCCTCCTGAAACAGGCTGGTCATCTGATGAAGTCTATGTATGAGACGAAAATGCATGGTGGAATATCTAAGGCGTTTATGTATTTTCAAGTGTTTGTTTTTCGTTCTGTTTGTGGATTTGGTGGTTGAATAAAGCTCTATAGTGGATTGTACATCATCTCCGTTTCTGCACCTTGCTTTTGGAGTTTCTACTGCTATATCTTTGCTGCAAAAAAGTTTAAATCACTATAAACAAAGTCTCATTCATTTTAGCAGCATGGAAGTCCATCTATGCGGCACCTCATCATAAAAGGGTTCTTATCCAGGAAAAATGAGATCATTGTTCCCGTCTACTCGACACTCAGACCCATTATAGAGTACAATGCTCCTTTTGGAATGTACCTCAAGATATCTGCAGCAGCTGAAAAGGCCACAGAAGTACATCACAAAGAGGATTACTGGCCTCAAACAAATGCCCTACACTGACCATCTCAAAAAACTCCAGCTTTACTCCGTAGCATATCGCCTACTCCAAGGTGATCTCTGCCTAACATATAAAGCTATGTCAAACCCAGAGCTGTTGGACATGCCACACCTAAAGAAATCCCAATCCTTCCGAGCTACACACTCTAGGGACCTAAACCTTGTCACCACAATAAACCAGACATGCTGGAGGGAAGCAAAGTTCTTCATTAGCACTCTTCAAGAAAAATCTTGATGAGTGGATAGGAAATACACCCCGGGGATCACTTGTGTCTCTGCTCGACAGTGGCACAGGAAAACAACTTTATTGTGTGGCGTAAGCCAGGGAACCTTGTTGGCTAGGCTTATGTAGGCCCTTGGGCCAATAGCCTAGTACCTACCTATGAACCTATGCACTTATTGTTGAATTCAAGAGTGAGATAATCTCCACTTCTTACCCTTACTGATACAGCACCCCCCGCGCTGCAAACATGCCATTAAAAAAATTGCTGCATATAAATATTTAGTGGAGTCTTTTAATCAGATGACTATACTTAAACACAGTAAAAAGTAGTGGGTAGGCAAACTACGGAAGTAAAATGTTGCGAGGAAGAACAAACCCAATAAGTATATCTGCCAACAAAATAAGAGGAAACGCAGTGTATACAGCTAAAACAGCCAAGATGTTTATTAAAACAACTCACAATAACACTTGATCACGTAAATACAATCCTAGGTTAAGCGCTTTCACCTAACTCATGTAGGCTTCTTCAGAACCTCAACCAACTACAACCAGCTGGGCAACCCAGGAAGGAAACTATGCAAAGATACAGGGTGAGCCAGTTAAATTTCCTAAAGCACTCATAATGCATTTGAAACTAAGACAAAATATTTCACTGCCTGTAAAAATGCTACATAAAATGTGTGGAAGGGAAAAGGCTTCCATTAAACTATCATAAAAAAATGTAACACTACCCTAAACATTTTTAACGCTGCAAACAGAAATAAAAATTGGAAAGTTTAAATAGGAAGTGGCTTACATTGCTTTTACGTGATCTTGGTGAAACATTGTTTTGGCTTCAGTACTAGTACAACTGGAAATCCACAAGTGTAAATAACTCTGAACCTAAAACTCTTCATTCTACACATTACACGTGGACCGTAATTCAGTAAGATAAACAGGTATCTAAAAGTAATTTAGAAAATAAACCGTAAGACAGTACTGTCACGTTCGAGTAAACATTAATTAATAGCACTAATAAGCTTCTTCCACGACTTTGCATCTGTTTAATTTAGGGGAAGTAGCCCTACTCTCTTAACACCCTTAAGTAAGATCACCTCAATTCCGGAAGTTGCAATGGTTTCAGAAAAAAAGTGGGTCATTATCTGCAAACATGACAAACAAAAACTCCTCCATCTCAACATGTAACTAAGAAACCAGGCCTCGCATAGCTTTCAGAATAGATCTGAAATCTCAGATGTACTGTATAAGAATCAACAAGTTTCACATCTGATATAATGACATATGCACTATTACTACTCACAAAAACACATTAGTCAAGACAAGTAACACAACTTGGTACATACTAACCAGATGGCAAAGCAGCCACAATGAAGCGCAACCAACAACCGTTTTGCACAGGACTATCTTCGTAGGACAGAGGAAAAATAACTGGCCAAAGAAAATGATGTACAGTTAACTAACAACATATTTTAGCTTGTGTTTAAGACAGCCTAAAATGAATAAATCACATTACCTTCTCTCGTTTGTCCCAACTGTACTGCTTTGGTGCCTCATCATTAACTGCACTGGATGTAGTAACCTGTTCTTTCTCGTTTTTCCCTTTCGATTTTTTAGAAAACAAACATCCCATTTTTAGATGCCTTGTTAACTAATGTTCCACCATAAATAATTAAATAAAAAATCTCCTAGTACCATATAAACAGCTTTCACGGTGACTTAGTAAACCCACCTCCCACTTTCTTTAGCCCTAAACGGCAAGCTCTCTTCCTGTTGCCCCACCTACTACTGTTGCTAATGCACGCCTGGTATAACGCTAATCGCAAAGGACCAATTATTGCAGACCCCGCCTACAATCCTCTGATTGTAGACACATCCCTCGATTACATAGGACCAATAGGGATAGACCTCGCCTACACTTCTCCGATTGTTGACACGTTCCGCAATTACGGCGAACCAATCAGAGGAGAATGAATGATACCACCCCCACCTTCAAAGAGTAAAAAATGACATATCCTTGGCTTCTTATGTAGTGTGTAATTCGGTCTTCGGAACGAACCTGAACAACACGATGAAGTTATTGTGGATAGGTTCTGTGAATAAAAAAGGGAATTCACGCGAGGTGGGATGCTTAATTACAAAGTATGTGTTCCTTAGACAAAACACTAGGTATAAAAGCCCTAATGTAAAAACAATAAACTGACATATGAGTGGCACCTAAGTTTAAAATCAAGCACGATACAAAAATACCCGTTTTCGACGAAAATAGTTATTAAACAAAACGTATTTATAATAACTTATTTTATTAAAGTGCACTACAGGACTGGAGTTTCACAGACAGACAGGTGTTGGGACCTTCTCTTTGCAGTTGAGCCTTTTCCAGCACTTTTAGTCTCCAGAATACATCCTGCCATTTTCAGGTAAATAAGCCATACCTCGTGTAATACAAACACCCTTTGCCTCGGGTAGGCACACCTCCGTCAACATACCACACCCAGAACCACTGATTTTAAAATGGAAAAAAATGTTTGAAAGATGGCTCCAGCCAGTTAAAGGAGTGATCACACTGAAGTGTTCAGTTAATGTCGTTACTTGCAGACTTTGCAGTTTTATTATATGATTACTCCAATTTCGATAATAAAGAGGTTCGTAGATTACTAAAAAACTGATGTGCCGTAGAGACACTAGGAAGTACATAGGTCTGAGCTAGAGCATTATGCTCATATTGTTATAAAATACAGCAGTAAAACTGAGTCACCTATTAATAAAGTCAGCGAGAACAAGGAACCTAAACAAGAAAAACTGTATATAATATATACCACCCACAATTAAATAGATAATAGTAAGCAAGTGCAGTATTAAAACACACAGCAAGCGTATTTTACCAGTTTGTTGTTAGCTTTTTGAACTGCACATTGGGTGTGCTGATTGAATTTTAATCTATGGTCTACTTTTGCTGCTACTAGTTTTGCATTTTGTATTAACACAGTTATAGCATTATTGACTGAAAATATAATAAAATGTGTATAGTTTAATTGTTAGGTTAGAGGGAAAAGTACCATTAGTTTGCATTTTATTTGTATTTAGTAGTTTAACTTGATCCAGTCAGTTTTCAATTTTTGCAAAAGAGTACTGCAGCCTGCTGCAAGTCAACTTGAAGCTGCTTGATTGAAGAGACATCACATATTAGTGTAGAGTCATCTGTATATTGGATTAGTAATGCTGGGTGACAGAATGTATGCATTTTATGTATAAATATATTAAAATGCAATGGTCCTAATGTAGAACCTTAAGGCACACCCAACGCTATTTGTTATGGAACTGCCAGCTCATCAGCACAGCATACACACTGTGTTCTATTGCTGAAATAACTTAAAATAAATTGATTGCATTGTTTGTGAGGACCAGCTATTTGAGAACAGCTGAAAGTACAGGGAATGTAACAATTTTGCCTTGATTTCACCTGTACAATTATAGTTTACTATAGTTAATCATGCTTATGTGCTGTGGTCTGGCCTAACTCCATAGTGTTGTAGAAAGTAACTTCTCTGTTATGTGCTTGATCAAGTATATGTGAACACATTTTAAGTATTTTAAAGAAAGGGGGCAGAATAACTATAGATCTGTAGTTTGCTAGTTCAAGTGATTTACCTCCTTTATGTAAGGGGATAACAGGATTGTTTTTATAGTGTGGAACACATATGTGCATTATAATGTATCACAATATTGACATAAAGACTGCAAACGCAATATTACTACCATAAAGAAGGCTTTTTAAAGAACTATTTTAATGTAACATATTTACGACATATACACAGAAAAGAAAAAATTCAGCATCACATACTGTAAATCACATCACATACTGCCCAGAAAACCACAGTGAAAAACTTCTCTAAAGCAAATTTCACACTCCTCAAAACCGAGGTGGAATCCTTCAAAGCCCCCGGGCCTGTGGAAAATATGGCCCAGAACGCAGAATCCTTTCTAAACGCATTCTATGAACACCTTCAGGAATGCATGGATCATGCGATCCCAAATAAAACCAAGACCCAATCCTCCAAAGGCAAACGTCCTGTCTGGTGGACCTCAGCCATAAACAAACTATACAATAGAAGGAGGAAGCTACTAAATGACAGAGCAAAATCCCTAAAAGGGAAGGCATCACTGATCAGTATTAGCAAAAAACTACGGGCACACATAAAATTGTCTAAGGCCAGCTTCGAGAGAAAAATTGCACAGGACACTAAGGATAATCACAAGGCTTTCTTTAGTTATGTTAGGAACCTGGGTGGTAATTCCCAGATATGCTCAGAATTAGTCCAAAATGACAAAAAATACACCGAACCCACAGACATTGCCAACATCCTAGCTGACAAGTTCAGCGCAAACTTCTCCCCACCAAAAGGGAAATATCTATCCCAGCAGAGTGCTGCCCCCCCTGACATCTCAGATGCTCAGGTAAGAGCCACCCTCTCCAAAGCAAAAACACAGCATCAATGGGACCAGATGGTGTCCCGGCTCGCCCCTACATGAACTCCAAGAAGAGCTAAACCCAAACATAAAACTACTGTTCAATCTCAGCCTTACTACAGGATATGTGCCCAAAGAGTGGCGTACAGCAACAGTGGTCCCTCTCCATAAAGGTGGTGCCTCAACGGATCCTGGAAACTATCGCCCCATAAGCCTGACTAGCTTGGTCTGCAAAGCTATGGAAAGGATCATCATGGACCTCATAAATAAAGATATTGGGGACCTACAAACACTGGATCCTACCCAGTTCGGCTTTGTTAAGGGCAGATCCTGCCTCTTAAACCTGGTTGATTTCTTTGAAACAGTCACCAAGGCCATTGACGAGGGGAAGGTGGTCCACACAGCCTGCCTGGACCTCGCAAAAGCCTTCGATACAATACCCCACTCGGGCATTATAGATAAGCTCACCAGCTTCAATATAAATCCCTATGTCACTAGATGGATTGCAAACTGGCTCAAGGACAGAACCCACATGGTTAGAATTGCTGGAGCCATGTCAGACTCCAAACCAGTTACAAGTGGTGTCCCACAAGGCTCAGTCCTGGGACCTCTCTTGTTCGGTATATATTTCTCGGAGGTACAGGCCAACACAGAAGGACTGTGGCTGACCAAGTTCGCAGATGACTGCAAACTGGGCGCCATAATTGACTCTCCAGTCGACACAAGCATCCTCCAAAAGGGCCTCATAGAAACAGACAACTGGTGCCAGAGTCATGGCCTCAAGCTAAATGCCAAAAAGTGTATAGTCGTCCCCTTTGGCAAAAACAAAGTGCCCACAAGTTACCACATAGGTGGTAATCCATTAAGGACAGAAGAAGTAATTAGGGACCTGGGGACCCAAGTTGATAGCAATCTCTCATTTGACAACCACGTGGCCAAAGTGGTTAGAAAAACATTTTATATAGCCCACCTAATCATGAAGGGATTCACATCTAGATCAGGGGACGTCATCGTGCCTCTTTACTCATCCCTCATCAGGCCCATAATTGAGTACAATGCCCCTTTTGGGATGTACCTTACCAGACACCTGCAGCAACTGGAAAGACCCCAAAAGTACCTCACCAAGAGGATCAAAGGGCTCAAACAGATGCCATATGCTGCCCGGTTAAAGAAACGCCAGCTCTACTCAGTGGCATACCGCCTGTTCAGAGGCGATCTGTGCCTGACGTATAAAGCCATGTCCAACCCGGAATTAATGGACATGCTGCACCTCAGAAAATCCAAATCCCATCGAGCTACGCGCTTGAGAGACTTGAACCTCAGCACTGAAATAAATAGGACATGCTGGTGGGACAGATTCATAACCCAGAGGCTCCCTTCACTCTGGAATAAAATCCCAGTCCAGGTTAGGCAGAGTCCCTCAATGACTCTCTTTAAGAGGAATCTTGATGAGTGGATGGGAGATCGTAGGTTTACCCCGGGTATCACTTCTGTGTCACTGTTAGACAGAGGCACAGTATACTAACCTCAAAAAAGGGCATAGCAAAATAAATTTAAAATGGGTGGCGAAAGCCAAACACATTCAGGCTAGGCTTATAAATGCCCTAGGGCAGATAGCCTAGTATGAACCTATGAACCTATAATACAATGTTAGGACTACATTGAATCATCAAGGTAATCTTATATAATTGCCACATTAAGACTCTTAGTATTATAGAAATATTTCAAGGCTATCCCAGCCACTAAAAGTCTTAGTATAATTTATAGATATTATTCTGATCACTTCTTTTTCAGTTTTACATAGTATTGCTGTTAAATTTAAAAATTCTTTGAATGCAGGTACTGAATTCAATTTCCAGTTTCTTGTAATAACTTTCTAGCTACTGCAGAGACATTTTTGTTTGGCTTTTACAGACAAAGCAAGTGGAGCATTCATTAGTAATACTGATCTAATTCTTCTTCTTCTTCTTCTTCTTTTGGCTTTTCCCAGTTAGGGGTCGCCACAGCGGATAACCTTGTCCGCACATTGAATGGCAGTGGAGTTTTACAGTGTCGAGTTGCCAGCCCGGCGCCCAACCTTCCACAGAAGGCACACTCACACGCACACCTAGGGCCAATTTAGAGTGTCCAATCCACCTGCAGCATGTCTTTGGGATGTGGGAGGAAACCGGAGCACCCGGAGGAAACCCACGCGACCACAGGGAGGACATGCAGACTCCGCACAGAAGGCACCACAGCCAAGGATCGAACCGGAGAACCTCTTGCTGTGAGGCAGCAATGCTAACCACTGCACCACCGTGGCCGCCCAGTAATACTGATCTAATTAAAGAACAATTATCAGATCATAAAAAAATCATACTTATCTATTTCCAATATACATTTAATTTTCCACAATCCCTAAACAGGCATGTCCAGTCAGATTTTGCATTTTTACTACATCTCCAGCAGACTGAATAAGTCATTTTACTAAACTTAGAGATTTTATAGAGAGTAACATTCTGTGTATATAGTTCCACATGAAAACTTTCCAGTATAAATCTGAAGAAGTTTAACTAACTGATTTCAGAAATAAGGTTTTATTCTTGCCATCTATCGAGTCACTCAATTCACTATTACGTAAAAAGTTCCAGAGTTTTGCATCAAAATTATTATTATTATTATTATTATTATTTATAATTTACTTATATAACTTATACAAACTTCTTTTGTAGGTCAATTCGATGATAGCATTCATATATACATATAATGGGGGAATAGTGTTCTGTTCCTCTTCACTCATATTATCTTCAGATTCATTTAATGTCTTACTGATGGATAATATTAACTGATTAACAGATTCATCCAACTTATAATCTTTAATTAAATATTCTGGTGATATAGTTCTTCCTTTTTCAAAGCAATCAGACCATTATACTAATCCATTCGTGTTTAATAAATTCATTTTAAGATTGCTGTGGGTCTCCTTAAATCTAGAGGTGTGTGCAATGGGGAAAAATCACAAACATTCCCATTTTGATATTAATGGAGTTTTAAAAACACATTTCTTAACTGTTTTAAGAATCAATTTCATATATGTAGAGTCTAAAGATTGAAATTAATTTCCTTCTAAGGTAAAATTTGTTAACCAGATGAAATGATTGTTATATATTTCTAATTTTTCATATTTGATAAAGTTATAAGAATTTAGTAAAATCTGCTCCTGAATGGTTTTCCATTGACTAGTATAAGCTGAGTCTATCCAGAGTATAATAGACTTAAAATTTTCAGCAATAGAATAAGATTCTATATCTTGGAAGTTAATACCGCCATATTCCCGTAATCTTATATGATTTCTATGAGCAATTCTTGGCTTTTTTTAGGATTACCATAAGAATGAAGTTAACATTTTTTTTCCATTTTTGTCAAGTATTAAAGCTATTGAATGCAATATGTATATAATCTTCTGTAATATAATTATTTTAATAAGTACTAACATATTCTCAAAAGTAAAAAAAAAAAACTTTAAATTTTTTATTAAGAAGTAATATTTCTTCAATTTCTTTTTCAAAATTATTATTAATAATCTTACTCATATCTTGAAAGATTTTTATTCCTAAATATTTTAGGTCTTTTTCTTCAAAATTATATTTATATTTAAACCTAATATCTAGTAACTGATTTAACACTAAAGCTTCAGTTTTATTATTATTAAATTTCAGCAGTGATACTTCATGAAACTTTTTAAGTCCTTATCTCTTTCTTCAGTTAAATAATTTAAATCTCCTATAGTTAGTAAAATATCATCTGCAGACAGCTGTATTTTAGATTGACAATACTTGTTAATTGGGACTCCATCATTTTTTTCATTGCTTCTTACACTATTAGCTAAGGGTTTGATAACTAATGCAAATAGAGAGAACAAGGGACACCCTTACTTTGTGCCTTTGTTTAAAGTGAATCATTGAGAAACATAAGATCCAATTTTAGCATATGCTTTGTAGTATTTATACAGGTTTTTAATACTCTAATAAAATGTTCTGGAAATGCAAATGCTTCTAAAGTTTTAAACAAGTAGTTCCAATCTACAGAATCAAAAGCTCTCTCAATATCTAAGCTAATAAGAGCCAATTTCTTGTGCATTCATTTTGCTAAATGTAAGATAGCCACTACTATTTTTATATTGTCATGCAGTAATCTGTACATCCTGTTTGATCTTTATCAATTAATTTATCTCCTATATATCTTTATCTTGTGGTAAAGATAGAAGTAAATATTTTATATTCTGCAGTTAATAATGAAGTAGGTCTATATGAGGAAACAAACTCATTATCCTTTCCTTGGTTAGGTACAGGTGAGCTTAGAGATAATTTCCATGAGGGAGGAATTATTTTGTCACACTGAATTATCCTGAAAATGTCACTCAGTAATTCTGAAATATTTAATGGAAGCAGACTTTATAATTCCATACTTAAATCACCCAGCCCTAGAGCTTTACCATTTTTCCCTTTGTTGAAGCTTCTTTAACTTCTATTAGGGTAATACGCTTATTCAACAGAGATATTTGTTGGTCATTAAATGTATTAGTATCATTTTTCTTTAAATACGTGTTTATTTTTTAATCATCAAGATTATTTTTTATCTTTATTAAGAGCCCTATGGATTTAAAAAAAAATATATTAAATGTTTCTTATATGCCTGAATTAATGTTATTATTGTGAGAATTTTGGATAATATTGATTTGTGCCTTTTTGCTTAATATCGTATTTCTATTAACTAATCTATGTAGATTTTCTGAAGTCATCTCATAACCGTGCAGTTTTATTTTTCTAAAGCTATCCCCGGTTTATGTATTAAAACTGTTTGGTATTTTTTCGTTAACTGTTTAATGACTTAATGACTTCATTATCATCTAAGAGTAATGAGTGAAGAACAATGACTTATCGTCTTAAAACTGTTTGGTATTTTGTGGTTATTTTTTTAATGACTATAGTATCGTCTAATTTCTTTGTTTGTTGTTCAAACATCTCTTTGTGTATTTCATCTTGTATTTCTAGCAACTCTTTATCCTACTCTTTCATTTTATTTCTAGCCCATTTTTCCATTCTGTCTTTCATATGTATTTTAAGGAGTCCCACAGTATGACTTGACTGACCATTATCATTTAATGATAAAAAATTCTCAATTTGTTCTTTAAAATAACTCTTGAATTGTTTTAATTTCATCATGTATACTAGGATGCTATAAATCTAAAATTTCCTAATATCTATTAATATATTAATAGTTCATTATGGTCAGATAAAAGACAATTAGTAGTTTTAAAATAATTCACTTTATTAAGTAAATCTGTAGAGGCATAAATCCTATCAATTCTAGTTTACATCCCATGTACATAAGAGTAACGAGTGAAGAACAATGACTTATCATCTGCTTTTACTATTAAATCAGCTAAATTATTATTACTAATCCATATGTTCAGTGCTTTAGCTGCTGACAGAATTTTAGCTTTCTTCTGTTCACTTCTATCTTCTATTCTAGATATGCATTTAAAATACCCTGCTAAAATAACTACCCTTCCAATGACTCTGTAATAAGTTTAAGTGATCATTATCCACTTCTACTCCTATTCTAGGGTCCAGTAAAATTAGCTAGTGTCTAGAGTTTGCCATTATATTTAATTATTTCAAATGTGTCCATTCTTTTGGGATGCTCAATGGATTCCACAACCTTAGGCATTACAGTATATTTTCTTCAAAGTATAACAGTTCCTCTACTCTTTTTGTTAAAAGACACAGATGACCACAATTCTTAACCTAAGCTATTTAAATATTGTACATCATACATGATGATTTAATAAAGATGATTCTTATTTAAAAAAGAAAAGGACATTTCAGTGCTGTGGCATATTCTGAAACAGTTCCAGATTTTCTAGAGATATAATATTAATAAAGATAAAACAAAGGCTATTGCTATACACTGTGTACCCACATATGAACTGGTTCGGCAATAGTCATATTTATGGGTACATGATAAAATTAAGTATTTGGGAGTATGGGTCAAAAATGATTCTGCTGTAGCAGCAAAAGATAATGCAAAAAACGGAGAAACTGGAAGTTCCTGCCTATGGGCATGGATAACAAGGTACAAGTAGTAAACATATTTTAGTCCCTTTAGTTTTATACACAGGTTAGGCATATTTTTATCAACCAGAGGATAAGTTGTGGATAATTAATAAAGAATTGAAGGATTTTATCTGGGAAGGGAAGACGGTAAGTGCCAAGTGACATAAGTTGATCATCCCAATAGAACAAGAAGGTTCAGGATTAATTGATCTGAAGGGATATTTTAGAGCTATACCATTAAAGGTCTTACACATAACACAAACAGTAAGCTACAATTCAAAGTGGAAAGGGATAATAATGAACCAGGAGGATAATTCAAGGAATAGGGAAAGAATGGGATTTTGGGCACAGATCCTTAAGAAGAATAACAACAGTCATAAAGAATATTATATTCATAAAGTAGCAGAAAGTATACTAAGAACTAGGCCAACACAGAAATGAAGAAAGGAGATTCTGGCAATAGGAATGACTGTAATATGGAGTACAGAGAATAGACAAGAGGGGGATGGAATTAACTGGAGAAAACTGGCAAAGGAGCTAAGGTATTGGGAACATATGATTAGAGAGGTGAAAGGTAATAGAATGGAAAGAGGCCAGAAAGACATTTCAAATGTAGGCTACAGATTGCCTACGCTATCCGAGATTGATATCAAAGTGTGAATGAGGAGAAAAGGGATCGGGGATTCCTAAATGAAAGAACTGCACTGGTTGAGTTTTTAATTAAATCTAGAACAGAAGGTACTGTTAAAAAAGGGATAATTAGTAGGGCATATAAAATACTGCATGATACCTATAGGAATCAATCAGAAGAAGACATAAAAGTTTGGGAAGAGAGATTAGACAAGCAGTTCACAAAGAATCAATGGGAGGGTATATGTATGGCACCCAAATATGCAACAAAATCTTGAAGATTTAGGATTTTTGCCTGGAGGTGTTTGCATAGACACTTTTATACCCAAAGCAGACTCCAAAGAATTTTTTCTTCAGTAGATGGCAAATGTTGGAGGTATAATGGGAAAGAAAGATGTTCCTGGGAGGATATGTTCTTTTAGTGTAATGAGTTGGCAGACTTTTAAAACTCCCTTCAGAGTACTCTGTCAGTAATACTGGGCGAGCAAATTAGGGTAATTAAGGAAATTATTTTTTTGAGCTGGGTAGAAGATATGAATTGCTAGAATAGTAAGGCCTTGTTAAGTTTAATTCTGGTAGCTGCCAAAAAAGCAATTACTAGAAAATGGAAATCGGAGTTTAAACCAACTATTTTTGAACTAGTGAATACTGTAACAGAGATAAAAGTACAGGAAATAGGCTATTTAGGAAAGGGTAGGAGTAAATTACATAGATAAAAAATGGAAATTGTGGGAACAATACCTGCAGAAAAATGTTTTGGAGAAGGAGTGAGGTTTAAGAGAAGGCAGGAATTTAACAATTTGTGCAGTGATGCTTTGATTATGTAGTATATAACTATATATGTGATGTATAAATGTTTATAAATGTGAACTTGTTAATATGATTTGATTACGTTTGTATAAATATTTATTTTTATTTATTTATTGACATTTGTTGACCTGGAAAGTCAACAGGGCCCAATGACCCATTTTCAGTGGATGCCCGGGGAGAAAAGCTCCATACAGTCACAGAAAGTTTTACATAACATCAGCTTAACTTTGAAAGTCAAGAAAGTTTTTACATAATACAAACTGAAGTAGATATACAAGACAAATACATATTATAGAGGTACACAATGCAAGAAAATAAACCCAGTGTGTTAAATTTTTAATAATTCTTTTTGTATATTCTCATAAGTAAGAAAACTGTTTAATCAATTCTGTTTATTCAGCCACATAAATAAAGAAAGCAAGAGAGATTGGATATGAAGCCATAATGTAAATTCCAATTATATTAAGTTAATAAATATATTTGTAATGTATAGTGGCCAAAACATTTAAGGTGGTTTAATCATATGGCTACAAAAACAGACAAGGTTATTGAGATAGTGTTCTTTTAGTGCAAATTTAAATGTTTTTAAAGAGTCTAGTTGAGTAATAGAGAGAGGGAGTGCATTCAAAAGTTTGGCAATGGCATGGGAATAGAGACATTGTCTAGCTCTTTTGCTGGGTTTAGTTAGAGAGGAGTTGTGGTATTGTATGAGGAAGTCAGGAGTGTCAGAGAAATATGTAAGAGTGGTACAGGATATGTAGGAGGGTAGTGTGACAGCGGTGAGGTCTGCGGTGGGAGTGATGGATGCGTTTAAGGTGGAGGTGGGATTACATCAAGGATCAGCTCTGAGCCCTTTCTTATTTGTAATGGTGATGGACAGGTTGACAGACGAGATCAGACAGGAGTCCCCGTGGACTATGATGTTTGCACATGACATTGTGATCTGTAGTGTGAGTAGGGAACAGGTGGAGGAGACCCTGGAGAGGTGGAGATATGCTCTAGAGAGAAGAGGAATGAAGGTCAGCAGGACTAAGACAGAATACATGTGTGTGAATGAGAGGGAGGATAGAGGAATGGTGAGGATGCAGGTAGTAGAGGTGGCAAAGGTGGATGAGTTTAAATACTTGGGATCAACAGTTCAGAGTAATGGTGAGTGTGGAAGAGAGGTGAAGAAGAGAGTACAGGTAGGATGGAGTGGGTGGAGAAGAGTGTCAGGAGTGATTTGTGACAGACAAGTACCAGTAAGAGTGAAAGGGAAGGTCTACAAGAGGGTAGTGAGACCAGATATGTTATATGGGTTGGAGACAGTGGCATTGACAAAAAGGCAGGAGTCAGAGCTTGACGTGGCAGAGTTGAAGATGTTAAGATTTGCACTGGGTGAGACAGGAATAAGTATATTAGAGGGTCAGCCCAGGTTGGAAGGTTGGAGACAAAGCCAGAGAGGCAAGATTACGTTGGTTTGGACATGTGCTGAGGAGGGATGCAGAGTATATTGGGAAAATATGTTAAGGATAAAGCTGCCAGGTAACAGGAAAAGAGGAAGGCCTAAGATAATGTTTATGGATGTGGTGAGAGATGACATGCAGGTGGTTGGTGTGATAGAGCAAGATGCAGAGGACAGGAAGAAATGGAAACAGTTGATCTGCTGTGGCGACCCCTGACAGAAGCAGCCGAAAGAAGAAGAAGAAGAAGAGTTAAGGTTAAGAGTTGTTTGTTAGATGACCTAAGATGCAGAGTAGGGGTGTGTGCTTGTATTATAGTTTGAAGGGATGGGCAGTAGTTTGGATTATTTAGTAATTTGTGGGTGGGAGTAAGTTGGGAGTAATGTAGTTAATGAGGGAACTCAAACCAGTTTATAGATTTAATGGCCAGGCAATGATGTGTGTGAGTTGGCATGTTGTAGACAAACTTAGCTATTTTATAGTAGCATGACTGCAGTTTGTTCAGGAGATATGTGTGAAGGTTACTGAAAATGGGGCAACCATAGAGGAGGGAGGGTAGAAGTAGACTATTAGCTAGTTTCAACTTGGTAGACTTGTCCAAATAGAGTTTATGCCTACAGAGTTTGCCAAGCTTAAACTGGGTCTTTTTGATTTAGCTGAGTATATGATTCTCAAAGGATAGTTTGTCGTCAATTGTGATGCCAGGTAGTTTGGCTGTTTTTACAGTTTTAATTTCTGTATTGTTTTGAGAGAATATTTCAAAGTCTAGAGCTAGAAGTTTGGTTGTGAAGAGTAAAAGTTTTGATTTTTTGGGATTAAGTAGCAGTTGAGCTTTATTAAGCCAGGATTCGATGGAAGTAAATGCATTTTGTGTTAACTTTAGGAGATCTGAATTGTTGTTAGAGGATGTAATTATTGTTGAATCGTTTGCATATTCAATGAGTGTACTTTGCATGGATGCTTTATGGAGATTATTAATACATATGTTAAAAAGCAAGGACCCAAGAATAGACCCTTGGAGAACACCTGTGTTGTTGAGTAGGTAATCGGATTGCTTACTTTGCCATCTAACAGATTGTTTTCTGTTGTGCAGATAGTTATGGAACCAGGTTAGAGTGTGTGGGGAGCAGTTTACAGTCTCAAGTTGTAAAAGTAGTTTTGAGTGGGACACTGTATCAAAAGCTTTTGATAGGTCTAGCAGAATCATTGATGTTAGTAGCCATGCATCAAGACTTTTGTATACAGTGTTGGTAAATGACAGTAAGGCTGTTGTGCTGTGTGCTGGCCGAAAACCATGCTGGATGGGTGCTAGTAGGTTATTGTCTTTGAGATGTTTTAGCAATTGAGAATGAATACACTTTTCTAGAATTTTAGATAGATGTGAAAGTATGGAGATGGGCCAGTAGTTAGATAAATCACTAGTGTGTGTGAAGGGGGGGGGGTAATAATTGAGTTTTTCCATAGCTGTGGGGCATATGATTCAGAGATTGATTGGTTAATGAGAATGCTAATTGGAAGAGCTATAGAATCTGCTGCAAGTTTTAAGTATTTAGCTGAGAGGCCATCGGAAGAGGAGGAGTATGGTTTTAGTTTTGAGAGCAGTTTACAAACTAGCGAGGTGGGTACTGGTTGTAATGTAAATAGAGTAGTGGATGGGTTTTTGTTGGAATTGCAATTGATGTGGGGGGAGTGGTTAAAGAGTGTATTGTCATTTATGTTGCCAATTATACTTTTGTTAGTTTGTAAAGAGAAACCATTAACAAGTTTTTGGATAGTATCAATAAAATGAGAATTAAAGGCTTGGTCAATTTCTTAAATTTCTTTGTCAGGAGATGGGGAGGGTTATGTTGAGTACCAGGATTTAGGAGAGAGGAAACAGAGTTCCAGAAACAATTTGAGTTATTTTGTTGGGTAATGAGTTTAGTGGAGAAATAGCTTTTTTTATCATTGATGACTTGCTTTTTAGCATTGTTATGGAGTTGTTTATATCTGAGTGTAAATTTGCCTGTACCAAAAGTGATAATTCAATAAAGGTGTTTGAAAAATATGGGCTCTTTCAGCCAGTGGGCTATCCAACTCACCTCATATGGACCTCCTTCTAAGGCACTTAGCTTGTTTACAGTGCCAGCATGGGATATAGTGTCAAATGCTTTGGATGGATACAAATAAGTTGTGTGAAAAGAATAATCACTATAAACAGTCTGTGTGACATTCCTGAAGATGTTAGCCAAACAGAGTACGCAGGATCTCCCTTTGATAAATTCCAACCTGATGTATGTCTAACCTGATAACGGTGCTGATGACACTCATATTCATGGCTCTGCAAGTCAGACTAGTCAGGCTAATGGGTTTATAGTTTCCTGGATCAGTGATAGAGCTGCCCTTGTCTTGGGAAATAATCAAGATATTTTGCTATACTTTGAGGCCAACTCCTGCAGCTAAGCTGAGGTTAAACAATTTAAGAAGAGTCTCCACAAGGTCATACTTAGTGCTACTTTTGAGGTATCCAGGTCAGTTAGTAGGCCTCATGTAAGTAGTATTTTTGGTTTCATGTTTTTATGTTTCAGTATACTGAATGGATAGCTGTGGGCCCCCTTGCAGCTCTAGACCCAGAGCAGCCAGCTGAACTCCATGTGTTGCAATCCAACACTGGTAGGGAGGTGTTTATGATATTACATTTTGCATGTACCATCTTACCCACTCATTTCAGAGTTCTGTCTCACACACACATGCACACACATATCCATCTATAGGTCCCCTTCAGATCATCAACCTTTTAAAAGCTTGAATTTCATATGGTTGAGACCATATGATCAAACTTTTAAAAGTTCAAATAGTCTGAATGGAGACCTCCATACAGCACGGAATGGGAAGATTTCCCTTTTCAGCAATGTAGTGCGATCTCGGAGTTGGTATATTTAAATAGTGGGGGTGTGTGGGCTGCAGGGGTTCTTGCCCCCCTGCTATAAACATTTAGTTTTTTTTTGTTTGTTTTATTTTATTTTTTTACGTTTGAATTTTTAAATTCAAATAAAATTTAAAATGTGAGCCTTGGCCGGCTAATATCTAGCTGTATTCAACTGGACATATAAGAGAATTTAAGTACCTTTTATCTGCACTTTTTTTCAAATAATACAGCATTTTAATTGATTTATGTGTGTTGTATTGAATATTAACTGAACTGGAAGTTTTGACTGTTTTTTCGGTTAGTGCTTGCTAGATTTTATTGCCTGTTCGAATCCTGCATAGACAGTAATTGCAGTTGGGGGTGGTCTCATTCATTGATATTCTGTTACTGCCTATTTAAGTGGAACATTTTGGAATATTTTCTGCTTAAAATTTGAGCTTTGGCCAGCTAAAATCTAGCTGTTTTCAGCTGGACGTATAAGAGAATTTAAGTACCTTTTATCTGCACTTTTTTCAAATAATACAGCATTTTAATTGATTTATTTGTGTTGCATTGAATATTAACTGAAATGGAAGTTTTGACTCTGTTTGTTCAGTTAGTGCTTGCTAGAGTTTATTGCCTGTTAGAATCCTGCACAGACAGTAACTGCAGTCAGAGGTAGTCTCAGTCATTGATATCCTGTTACCGCCTATTTAAGTGATACATTTTGGAATATTTTCTGCTTAAAATTTGAGCTTTGGCCGGCTAAGATGTAGCTGTATTCAACTGGATGTATAAGAGGATTTAAGTACCTTTTATCTGCACTTTTTTCAAATAATACAGCATTTTAATTGATTTATTTGTGTTGCATTCAATATTAACTGAACTGAAAGTTTTGACTCTGTTTTTCAGTTAGTGCTTGCTAGATTTTATTGCTTGTTAGAATCCAGCATAGACAGTAATTGCAGTCGAGGGTAGTCTCATTCATTGATATCCTGTTACTGCCTATTTAAGTGGTACATTTTGGAATATTTTCTGCTTAAAATTTGAGCTTTGGCCTACTACGATCTAGCATTATTCAACTGGACATATAAGGGAATTTAAGTATCTTTTATCTGCACTTTTTTCAACTAATACAGCATTTTAGTTGATTTATTTGTCTTGCATTGAATATTAACTGAACTGGAAGTTTTGACTGTTTTTTTTAGTTAGTGCTTGCTAGATTTTGTTGCTCATTAGAATCCTGCATAGACAGTAATTGCAGTCGGGGGTAGTCTCAGTCATTGATATCCTGTTACTGCCTATTTAAGTGGTACATTTTGGAATATTTTCTGCTTAAAATTTGAGCTTTGGCCGGCTAAGATGTAGCTGTATTCAACTGGACTTATAAGAGGATTTAAGTACCTTTCATCGGCACTTTTTTTCAAATAATACAGCATTTTAATTGATTTATGTGTGTTGCATTGAATATTAACTGAACTGGAAGTTTTGACTCTGTTTTTTCAGTTAGTGCTTGCTAGATTTTATTGCCTGTTAGAATCCTGCATAGACAGTAATTGCAGTCGAGGGTAGTCTCATTCATTGATATCCTGTTACTGCCTATTTAAGTGGTACATTTTTGAATATTTTCTGCTTAAAATTTGAGCTTTGGCCTACTACGATCTAGCTGTATTCAACTGGGCATATAAATGAATTTAAGTACCTTTTATCTGCACTTTTTTCAACTAATACAGCATTTTAATTGATTTATTTGTGTTGCATTGAATATTAACTGAACTGGAAGTTTTGACACTTTTTTTTCAGTTAGTGCTTGCTAGATTTTATTGCCTGTTAGAATCCTCCATAGACAATAATTGCAGTCGGGGATAGTCTCATTCATTGATATCCTGTTACTGCCTATTTAAGTGATACATTTTGGAATATTTTCTGCTTAAAGTTTGAGCTTTGGCCATGTAAGATGTAGCTGTATTCAACTGGTCTTATAAGAGGATTTAAGTGCCTTTTATCTGCACTTTTTTCAAATAATACAGCATTTTAATTGATTTGTTTGTGTTGCATTGAATATTAACTAAACTGGAAGTTTTGACTCTGTTTTTTGAGTTTGTTCCCCACTCACCCTCCCTGGGGTTTTTTTGGTGTTAATCTTGGTGGCTTTGAAATTGCCTACCCCTCTTGTAAATTTGTGTTTGGATACTCCTTCTGGGCCCATCTCATTTGCTCACTCAACTGAGTGCAGTGAGATCATATTCTGATTTCAGGCACTCCTACTGTGTACAAAGAGAGCATCTGGGAAAGAAAAGAAAAATTTAAGCTTGTTTCCTGCCTTTCCTGTAAATGGTCTAGACCATTTGTAGGATTCTGAGCCCCCAAGCCTTTCCGTGTTAGAGGGAAGCTTTCAAGCTTAATTTTGTTTCTTAGAACTAGCCAGTTTTCTAGTTTCAGCACTCAAATCTGTTTCTTTGAACTCAGCACTTGTTCAGAACTCGTAAGCACTAAATAAGCTGCAAATTACTACAACACTAAAGTTTCCTCACTTGTCTAGAGGAAAGCAGTTTTTAGTACTTAATAAATAAGCACCTATCCAGGCATGTCTAAGGGTCAGCTCCTGGTGATTTCTCCTTTCTACCTGATGAATCTGGGCATCTTGGGGCAATGCAGCAATTGCCTCATGTACATAGACATCATTCTCCTCCTACCATCCAACACTACAACCTGTGAGAGATGCACTTATATAGCCAAACTGGAAGCAAAGCTCTCTTCATCCAAGACTGCACTAGACAGTCAAGAGGAGAAGGTAAACACTTGCACCACACCACACTCATCACATAGTCCCTCAAAACCTACACCACCAAAACACACACATAGAAACACAAAATACACACCTACATTCATGGAGGCCCTCAATAAAAACCTGCCCAATCATCAGGGACCTCCAAAGCCAAAACACAAGCAAACTCCACCCCCCAACACAATCCAAATGACACATAGCCCACAAACTCAGTGTGCCACTCAACCACAGCCCATAAGGCATAACAACGCACCCAACACTCTAGTCATGGGTGACTCTATAGTCAGGCACACTGATGTTCCACTCACCAGACTGTCAGTTGCCTGTCAGGTGCCAGGATCCACCACATAATGCACACACCCAGGTCACTCCACAACAAGTACAAATATGACACTGTCATTATCCATGTTCATGTGAATGACCTGAGATGTACCTCACTGGACTACATGAAAAGAGACATGGAGGAGCTCTCTGATCCTGTAGCCCAGGCAGGTATGACCCTAGCCCTGAGTAGTGTCCTGCCATCACCCAGAATGATACCACAGTACAAGGACAAAATTATTGATTTCACCAGTTGGCTAAGCTTCTGGTGTCTTTCTAAGGGGTTCCAGTATTTGTCTGCTTGGGACGACATGATCGACAGACCATGATGCTTTGCCAGAGATGGCCTGCACCTGTCGCCCTTGGGATTCTGGATACTGGCAAAGGCTCTTGCCACTCCTATAGTGCCTTTTTTAGGCAAGGTTCAAATGACAAATTCACCACCGCAACAGGTACAAGCAAGCAAAACCTGAGGGTAATGCTAGTCAATGCTAGAAGTCTAAACCTCAAAATACACTCACTCAAGGCATTCCTTAAAATGGAGAACATCGACATCTGTGCAGTGACAGACACCTGGTTCAAAGCTCCAGAGCACCCCTGCATTACCAGGCTATAATTCATACCACACCTTTCAGCCACCTAACCTGGAATGAAGCACTAAAGGTGGAGGCGTGTCCATATTCATTATGGATATCCACACCTCTAGGCTAGTTGCACACCATAATGCATCCGAGATTATCCAAGTGCAACTAACTCTGGGCAAGACCGCAATCCAAATTGTAGCTTGCTACAGACCCCCCCACATTGCCCCAGGATTCCCACTCCTCATTTCTTGATACATTGGAAAGTATTAGGGTACAACCCAACACCCTAATAATGGGCGATTTCAACTACCCCACCATTAACTGGGAAAACTACTCATGTACTAACTCTTGTGCTCAACGTTTTCTGGAATTCATAAATTCCAACACCTTGGATCAATTTATTCACACCCCCACCAGGGACAGCAATATCCTAGACCTGGTCATTACCAACATGGGCAACTGGTGTTCCACACCAGAGGTCAATTCCTCATTGGTCAGATCTGACCACAAGCTAATCACCCTAGACATCCACATCCTGCCCCCACCCCCAGTTAGGGAAACCACCATAAAAAACTTCTCCAAAGCCAACTTCACACTTCTTAAGACAGAAGTAGCAAAGTTCATGACACCCATGCAGACAGACAATAGAGATACGACTGCTAAATCCTATACAAATGCACTTTATAAGCACTTACACGAGTGCATGGGTCATGCTATCTCTAACAGAACCAAGATGCTATCCTTCAAAAAAGGAAGCCAATCTGGTGGTCCTCTGCCATAAACAAACTCTTCAACAGAGGAAAGAAACTGTTGCAAAAAGAGTAAAAGCCCATGACTGGAAGAACTCCCTGGTTAACCTCAGTAAGAAGCTGAGATCCCTCATAACATCCTCCAAAGTGAGTTAGAAAAACAAAATTGCTACTGACTCCAAAGACAACCACAAAGCATTCTATAGCTATGTCAAGAATCTCACTGGCAACACTCAGATCTGCTCTGAGTTACAGCATAATTGCACTAAATAAACAGAACCAACTAATATTGCCAACATCTTGGCAGATAGGTTCAATGCTAACTTTACCTCCCTCTCACCCCCTAGAGGGCCCATCTCTATACCAGAAGAATGCAAAGTTCCTGTAATCACAGCTGCACAGGTAGAAAACACACTTTTCAAAGCCAAGAACACAGCACCCATGGGACCTGACAATATGCCACGCTGCGTTCTACACAAACTACAGAATGAACTGGCACCCTACCTAAGTACCATGTTCAATCATAGCCTCAGGCTTTGTGCCCACTGAATGGAGCACCGCAATGGTTATCCCACTCCACAAAGGGGGAGCCACGAAGGACCCCGGGAACTACTGCCCCATTAGCCTGACGAGCCTGATCTGCAAGGCCATGGAATGTATCATTATGGAACTCATAAACAAAGACATTGCTAATCTCCAAACTCTGGACCCTACCCAGTTCGGGTTTGTAAAAGGCAGATCATGTCTCCTAAACCTGATTGACTTCTTTGAAGCAGTCACCAAAGCCAAAGATGAGGGTAAGGTGGTTCACTCAGCTTATCTAGATCTCGCCAAGGCTTTCGACACCATCCCCCACTCTGGAATTATTAGATAAGCTCACTAAACTAGGTATAAATCCTTATGTCACAAGATGGGTTGCCAACTGGCTCACGGACAGAACCCACATTGTGAAAGTAGCAGACTCCAAATCTGACTTCAGACCAGTGACAAGTGGAGTACCACAGGGTTCAGTCCTGGGTCCTCTCCTGTTTGGTATCTACTTCTCTGAAGTACAGGCTAACACAGAAGGTCTTTGGCTAACAAAGTTTGCAGATGACTGCAAACTAGGAGCCATAATCAAAACTTCTAATGATGTGGACATACTACAAAAGGGCCTCACTGAGACAGATGCCTGGTGTCAAAGCCATGGCCTGAAGCTCAATGCCAAAAAGTGTATTGTCATTCCCTTTGGTAAAAACTCTGTAACCATGAACTACCACATAAGTGATAGTCTACTTAATGCCGAAAGTGTGATAAGAGACATTGGGACACAGGTGGACAGTAATCTCTCCTTTGATAATCACATCACCACAGTGGTCAGGAAATCCTTCTACATGGCTCACCTAATCACAAAAGGATTCTCATCCATCCAAAAAAAGAGGTCATTGTTCCCTCCTACTCATCACTCATTAGACCCATTATAGAGTACAATGCCCCTTTTGGTATGTACCTCACAAGACATCTACAACAACTGGAAAGGCCACAGAAATACCTCACAAAGTGGATTACTGGCCTCAAACAGATGCCCTATGCATGTAAAACCAGCTTTACTCTGTCACATATCGCCAACTCAGAGGCGATCTCTGCCTAACATACAAAGCTATGTCAAACCCAGAGCTGTTGGACATGCTCCACTTAAAGAAATCCCAATCCCTCCGAGCTACACAGTCTAGGGACCTAAACCTTGTCACCACAATAAACAGAACATGCTGGAGGGATAGATTCCTGTTCGAGAGACTTCCCATACTCTAGAACAGACTACCTACCTATGTCAAACAGAGCTACTCATTAGCACTCTTCAAGAAAAATCTTCATGATTGGATGGGAAATAAGAAATTCACCCCAGGGATCACTTCTGTGGGTCTGCTTGACAGGGGCACAGGAAAATAATTTTCTTGTGTGGCGAAAGCCAGGGTACCTTTTTGGCTAGGCTTATATAGGTAAACCAAAAATAAGCACCACAAATCCACAGGCAGCAAGGTTTTAATGTTGAAAGCAGGAACCAATACAAAACTAAAAACATACAAAATTCACAGTACTAAGTATGTTAACGTTCACTATAATCTTGTTTTCGTCATCAACTTCCTCAGATAACTGTAACTTTTAATTCATCTCCTTTTTATATAAGGCTACCAGCCAGTTCTCCACCTATGAAATAAAAGGTACAATTAAATAGTGTTTTAGTTTATATTGCATTGTAAAATGTAAATTTAAAATGTATTGATATAAATAATATAATATATAATCAAAATATAACAGTTAAAATTGCTACAAAAACAAATATTTAACGACCAAAAAAATATATATGTAGTAGTTTGCTAAAATCTAAAATAAATGTTTGTTAATAAAATTAACCCAAACTGCTCCCTCTAGTGACTTGTTTAATGTATGTTTTGGTATCAAAACAATTCAACTGTGCAAAAAAGTATGCTCAATATGAGTATAACAGTATAGTGTACCCTCTGGTAATAACTTTTCTAAAAACTTTTAACAAAATAGAAGAAATTTTTCTTCAAAGTTTTGCAGATCTTAATTTAAGTACTGGACCCAGGGAAATCATGTCATTCAATCCTGGGAACCTGGTGGACTCTAATACAACTTGCCAAACTAATTCTCTGTATTCCACCCGAGTTTCCCACATTCCTCCCCTAGGATCAGTTTCCACCACCTCCAAAACAAAAAACTGAAACTTTGCTTCTTTACATGTAATGGTATGTTTATACAGTGCATTACTATCCTTCTTGGTCCTGATGTCATATAAATGTTCGTAAATCCTTTGTTTTAACTTTCTTTCACTTTTACCAGTGTAAAAGGAACCACATTCTTTACATACCGATAAGTATATTATTCCTTTTGTGTTACAGTTAACATATGTGTTCAAATTAAGTTCCCTTTTCCTAGCGTTTAAATAATAACAGTCACCTGTTATTAAGTGGGTACAAAAATTACATGCTCCACATTTGTACAATCCTCTTTTGTTAACTGCACACATGTTCATACCAAATTTCTTTGAACCCCCCTCTATTAAATTTTTTATAGTATTTCCTTTACGGTAAACATATTTAAGATTGTCTTCGAATATGTGATTAAGGTCTGAAAGTTTAGCAAAATTTCCCCACTCTTTATTTATAATTCTCCTTATCAGGCCCGACTGACCATCATAAGTGGTTATAATACCTGCACTGTATGAATCTTGTGCGTTCCCTTTTAAGCCCCTTGTAACTTCCTTTTCAGGTATGCCTACAACTGGGGCAAACCTAGTGTTTCTTCCTTCAAATACCTCCTTCTGTATTTCATCAAATAAATCACCAGGGTAACCCCTGTTTAGAAACAGTTCTTTCAACCATTCACATTCCTTTTTAAACAACTCATTGTCGGAAGTCATCCTACTTACACGAACTAACTGTCCCTTGATCACCCCTTTTTTTTGAAAATAGGGATGTGAACTGTTAAAGTGTAAGTAGGAGTTGGAAAATGTCTCTTTTCTGTAAACTTTAGAAACAAATTGGTTTCCATTTTTACTGATAGTTACATCTAGGTAATTTAATTCATGTTGTTCAAATTTGGATGTGAAACGTAAAAAAATGGTCGTATTGTTAAGATAATTGACAAAATTGTCAAAGGATGTTTGATCACCTTTCCATAATAGACACAAGTCATCTAAAAATCTACCATAGAAAACCCAGGACCCATCATAAATGGAATTTAACACAAAATGGTTTTCCCAATAGGCCATAATAATGTTGGCATATGTGGGAGCACAATGTGCCCCCATAGCCACCACCTCTCACTTGTTTAAAATATTCTCCCTCGAAGAATATAAAATTGTTCTTTAGCACCGTCTCCATAAGTACCAATACAGTTCTAAATTCACTGTGTGTTAGTGTTTGGTATCCAACCAACATTTCCTCAAACCATTCTAGGCCAATGTCATGGGGAATACTGGTGAACAAATCAATAACATCCAGGGTACCAAAAGATACTTCATCAGAACATAGTGAATGGTCCAACTTCCTTAATAGATCCCAAGAATCCTTCAAAATGTTTTCATTGTTACAAACAAGGCCCTTTACCTTTAAGTCTACATATTTTGCAAGGGGTGCAGTTATAGAACCGTCAGCGGATATTATTGCTCTCAAGGGTGGGTCATTGTCATCCTTATGTATTTTTGGGATTCCAAAAATAGAGGGTACTTTAGGTTTTTCTACTTTTAAATACCTGAAGGATTCTAGATCTATTGACCCCTCCATTAACAAATCATTAAGAAGGATATAAATCTTCTTGTAAGCAATGTTGATCTCATTTATTTATGGAGGTTCTAATATACTTCTCTGAATTGTTTAGTATTTCCATCATTTTCCCTTCATATATTGTGTTCCATAAATACCACTCCCCCACCTTTATCGGGTTTCATGACCCTAAGATTTTTATCGTTTATATACATAAACATATGTAAAAAAGCAAAGTTTCAGTTTTTTGTTTTGGAGGTGGTGGAAACTGATCCTAGGGGAGGAATGTGGGAAACTCGGGTGGAATACAGAGAATTAGTTTGGAAAATTGTATTAGAGTCCACCAGATTCCCAGGATTGAATGACATGATTTCCCTGGGTCCAGTACTTAAATTAAGATCTGCAAAACTTTGAAGAAAAATGTCTTCTATTTTGTTAAAAGTTTTTAGAAAAGTTATTACCAGAGGGTACACTATACTGTTATACTCATATTGAGCATCCTTTTTTGCACAGTTGAATTGTTTTGATACCAAAACATACATTAAACAAGTCACTAGAGGGAGCAGTTTGGGTTAATTTTATTAACAAACATTTATTTTAGATTTTAACAAACTACTATATATATATATTTTTTGGTCATTAAATATTTGTTTTTGTAGCAATTTTAACTGTTATATTTTGATTATATATTATATTATATATATCAATACATTTTAAATTTACATTTTACAACGCAATATAAACTAAAACACTATTTAATTGAACCTTTTATTTCATTGGTGGAGAACTGGCTGGTAGCCTTATATAAAAAGGAGATTAATTAAAAGTTACAGTTATCTGAGGAAGTTGATGACGAAAACGACATTATAGTGAACGTTAATATCCTATGTACTGTGAATTTTGCGTGTTTTTAGTTTTGTATTGGTTCCTGCTTTCAACATTAAAATCTTGCTGCCTGTGGATTCATGGTGCTTATTTTTGGTTTACCAGTTTTGTATTGGGCACTATCCGTTTTTTCTTAGGCTTATATAGGTCCTAGGGCTAATAGCCTAGTACCTACCTATGAACATATAAATGTTCGATCATATGGTCTCGGCCATATGAAACTCAGACATTTGAATGTTCAGTCGTGTATAGTAGACCCCTATGTACACACACACACACACACACACACACACACACACACACACACACACATATATCCCCCAGGATAGTACAGTAGTGCACCATTTACTATTACTACATCACTGTGCATGAAACTCCAGTAAGGCTTTCAGGTGGGTTGCTCCCAGTGTGGAGTCAGCATGTCTATTCTGTGACTGTATGGATTTTCATTGGGTGCTCAGTTTCTTTCCAGAGGATGCACACTATCATATCCTTTGATCATCATGTCTTCACTGCATTAAAACAAAGCTGATTGAATGAATACAAAAGAAACTTCTTCAACTGAAAGCAAGACAAAAAATAAAAAGCGGAAAAAAATCTCCAAATTTATTGCTCACAGTTAGAGCTAAATGTTTGCATTTACAGTCTGATGAAGTCCATGTTCAGGTTGGAAACACACTTACTGTGAACAATACATTAAGAGAATTTTTTTTTTTGCTTCTTATTTTTTGTCTCCACTGTAGTTAGGAAACTATTCTATCTAGCCCAACTAATACTCAGTGGCAACTCATCCAGAACTAAAGAAGATTTACTTCCTTTGTACGTATCCATTTTCTGCCTTATTATTTAATATAATATCTCCTCATGTATTCACCTACTGAAACATACCACTCAACTGGAGAAACCCCAGAGATTCCTAACCAAAAAAAACACAGGCCGTAAGCCCCTTAATTACCCAAACTGAATGTCTTCCCTTTGTGCGTGTTCTGTTTCTTCCACATAAATTTGGGCTTTTGGCACTGAAAGACCCCACCCTCCTAGCCTACTTTGTCTTCCTAATGGTCTTCAAACATATGTACAAAGGCCCATAATCTCTAGCAACAAATTAATGCGAGATGTTGGTGATCCTGGCCTGTTACTCTATATCTGTTTCTGGTTGGGAGGGTGGCCTAATGGTTAAGGTGTTTGCCTTACAAACAGAAGGTGCAGGGTTTGAGTCTCACAAGGGATACTTGGCTAGGCTTAAAATGGCTTGCAAAAGCAATTAGCCTAGTACTAATCTATGAACCTAGTCTATGAACCTAGATACCCACCAGTGGAATAAACTGCCTCTGCATATTATGCAAAACAGTACCCTAGCTACATTTAGTACTGACATAGACAATTATCAGTGCACTACAATGCCTCCCCAAGTTTATATCCTGCACCCCAGCTTGAGGCAGAAGGTAAGTTTTGATTTTGGGTGTCCTGACTAGACTGAAGATCATCTGACAATTGATTAACTAGTATCAGTCTAACAACCTAGGATACTATGAACTATTAACATACCTTAGGTGAAATGGCAATCCAACAAATTGCACATAGATGTGAATATAGTGTGTGTGTGTGTGTGTGTGTGTGTGTGTGTGTGTGTGTGTGTGTGTGTGCGTTAGTGCGTGCATGCGTGCGTGCGTGTGTGTGTGTGTGTGTGTGTGTGTGTGTGTACATGGACATACTTCTAAATATGCTTCCTTTGACAGACTGGCATCCCATTCAGTATGAGTTTCTTTTTCATCCAATGTATTAAAACAAGCCTGGATCCATGACCCCGAAGTAGATAAAGTGGGTAACTGGAGAAAGAATAAATATTTTTTCCATGAAAACCACCCACCCTTCATCAAGCACCCATTAGTTTTTGAAGACTAAGTTTTTTTTTTTTGCATAGTCTCAAACAAGCAAAAGACTTGCATGCTTTAAGTACGGGCATTTTGCAGAATTTGCACTGCTCAACTTCCACAGTATAATGAGATCCTGTTTTGTTTTATATCTGTTTCTTTGCCAAACAGCCTGAGTAGAAAAACATCTATAATACAAAAAGCAGTCACTTTTTAGATCTGCTTGATCTGAATAAAACTGTGTTTACAATACAAGGCTACATTACTTTTAAAGTTATATACTGGTGAATATGGAGAGTATTGATGCAGTGCCTGAGAGTATTATAAATATTGCTGCTCTGAGTGTGATTTTTTTTTAAGATGTTGATAGTGTTTGAAGATTGAATGTAATAATGCTGGTAGAGTCATAATAAAATCCATTATATTCTGGTTAAGATATGTACTTTATCACACACACACACATCTTTTTGTATCACCAGGATAAATGTATACCCTAGTGAGAAAAAGAAATCATGTGATATGAACCAGTAACAACAGATGATGTAGGTGGTCCCTCCCACTGTTCCATAAGTAAACTGCATCATTATTCCATCATTAATTCTAGAACAAATAAAGAATGAATTCATGAGAACTTTTCAGTCATAAGTATATTGGTGTAGTGGCAAGTTTGCATCCAGTTATAGAGAAGCGACAGAGATTTTGGTGACAGATAAATCAGAGAATGGATCACAAGGGATTAACCACATCAAGTGCCTTCCAGAAGTAAGACTGTCATTATCAGGCAACACTCCAAAGGAAGGTTGATTATTCCCTTGTTCACAAAAACTGCCACATTTTGACCAGATCATTTTTTTTCTGTTTTATTATGCAAAATCCTAGTTTAGGCTATTTTAAAGTTTACACTTAAAACTTCACGGATTCAACAAGAAATGACAATTAATTAAATCTTTGGGTACTTACGTATTATCGCAACCAGATTTTCTACCTGACAAAACTCATCATGTGTGGACAAAAGTACTGATTTTAATGGTAAAAGGGTTGTGTCAAGAACTACTTATTACTGTCTCACATTGTGTATCACTCAGGAAGATGAATAACCGACAAATGTATTTATTGGGGATGTACTTTTACACAGTTTCACTGCAGTCTAGATGTTGTTTACAATTCCAAATCATGCGTTGCTACTTACACATTACAAACTGTTGTCTTGCTGACTATTCTACCATGTGTTACAGTCTTCCTACTAAGGGATGCTTACTGCACCTTCTGTGGCTTGTTATTAATAGACCGTGCCATTCATGTTGTCACCATTGCTTTGCCATTGTGTTATATTGTAATTTGCAACATTTCTCCTTGGATGTGGATTCATGGACTCGACTCTGCATTGCTTACAGAATGCATGAACAAAATAACAGTCATCACGTGTATTATAACTGCTATTTATTCAGTTTTCTGCATATTTTTTGGTTTGTAAAAAGTTTTCTTTCCAAGGTGTGCAGTAAACATGTCTAAACATGTAATAAATAAACAGGTCCTTCTACAGAGGAGCCAGAAGCAGCAGGCATCTTTATTGCATTTTTCCGTAAGTTAGAGCGAGGACGGACGGTAGCCACAACAAGGAATTTTGCCATTACTCCTCTTTCAATGTCACAAGCTAGGTGAAAGAATAATAAAGAGTTTTTACAACCCTTTTCTGGTAAAGATAAGTTCGCGAAAACCTTACAAATTATGTGAGGTTAGCAAAGTGGTTGTGACACATGACGAATTTTGCCAGGTAGAAAATCTGGTTGCGTTAATATGTAAGTACCAATCTTTGTGTAGATAAGGTGGAACTCACTGGTGCATGTTAAGTAGAAATACCCACAATAGCTAGAATTACTAGAAATGAACAACACTGTATAGACATTTCACCCAGTCTGACCACCACAGCTGGTCATAATGTACATCTACAGCAGTTCACTTTCTGGTTTTATAAAATCCTTTTTTTTTTTTTTCATTTTTACTCCAAGTTCATAAACTGCCTACAAACTAATAACCCTCCTTTCTATTCCTTTGTATTATATATTAATGTATATCAATTCATGATGAAGCATCTGCATTTAAGTGCTTGCATTAGCAAGTTTCAAACTGATAAACAATAATATAAATGAGTTATCTACTACCAATAAAAAATAATTAACAAAAACAGCAGATAGAATACCTGTAGAAAATACATTAATGTAGCTCACCCTTATAATATGATGTCACACAGCACAGTTATTCCTGACAGTACAGCTCTGTAACTTGTTTCATTTTCTGCTGTTTAACAATTTACTTTTATTGTTAATTATTTAAGGTAAGTAGGCTAGATCCAAATCAGCTTTTCATAGGTTCTAAGTTTTTACTAAACGTATAGCCAAAGGAGACCATTGAGAAGCTCAATCACATCACACAATACCGGTGGGAGTTTTTGAAAATCAACAAATCAGTATCAGACGCATGGAAACATAATTAATTTCCAATAAACAAATATGAAAAAATAACTAGCCATGGAACAAACTGAAATTATTAATTAAAGGAGTAGACACTGTATTTTAGAGCTGATGGCTAAATAAGCTCATTTATTTTTTTAAATTGCTTAAATTATGGAATGTGGCTAATGTTAATAGTTTCTGAAAGGTCATTGTCTGAAAGGTAAAGTTGTTAATAATGTGAGAAAGAGGACTGCTAAGGAAGGTGTTATAGTTTTCGTTTTTGTGAAGAACACAGAAAGGCTTTATGTACTATAAAGAGGGGAACTTAACAGCTGATCCTGGTGGTCAGGGGAAGGCAAGATACAACTTTGAGTTCATGCGGGAAGTTAACCACGAGTTATTTTTTGGGAGATGATTAAAACTGAGGGAAAATTGGAGACGAGGATAACACTCAAAATAAGACAGCCAAGACAGCACAAAAAATAGAGCTCTGAGTACTGGAACAGTGAGTATTCTTTAATTAGTCTTTATGTTGTTAACAGGGTCAGTTAGTTTGGTTGTGGCACCAAATCCAGTGCTGCAGGGGTGAATGCATCTTAAGCAAATAATATGATGTGTGCATAGTTAGTGAGTTGTCAGGTCCCAAACCAAAATGAGAGATAAATTAAAACGTCTGATGCAGTCAACAGTAATATTTGCATGAGAAATTACTACCAAGACTAGGATAACTGTAAATCCAGAAAACACAGTCACTGATGACATTTTTTGCTTCTTTTTTTTGAGAGCCCTGTACCTGCATATTGTCTCCAGTCAGCTATCAAGGATTTCAGCTATGTTCTACCATTCTGCCATGCATGTTTGCAAAGGGCCAAAGGACTGAACATAGAACGGGAAGAAGAATGGGATTGTGACATAGTTCTGAAAATGAATGACACTGAAACCGCCCCCACCCCCCACCGCCGTGGCCCCAGTCCCTTCAAGACAGATACCTCTATCTCTGATCTCCATCAGGGACAGATGATGTTGCAAATGTTTTTAAAACCAAAGGCCAAATTGCATATATGTATAGATGTAAATTAAACTGTAACCACTTACTATGTGTAATAATAATACAAATGTGACCTATAGTTTGCGAGGAAGTGGTATGTGAATTTACCTAAGAGGATTTGAACCTGGAGAAAGCTCAAGTGCACCGTCTTGTTTGACCAACCTTGAGGTACATTTATTTTTGATGTAAATCAAGACATCTCCACCTTTAGTCCCTGTTGGTGTAATCTCTGGTCTGAATGTGTAGAAGGCATTATAACCTTTAAGCCCTGTCTCGGTGACTGCACAGATGTCAGTGTTCTTGAAGGTAAGGAGAGCTTGTAGGGAGTGGAGTTTGCTATGTGAGAAGTATTTTCAGTTTGGTATTGTCTAATTAAGGCACTATAGGGGATGACAATGTTTTAGCTAATATTCAAAGGCCAGAGGAGAGAGACTCAGACCATCCCTGGCAAAGCAGCATGGTCTGTTAACAGTCTCCTTCCATGCTGACAAATATTGCACCCCCTAAGAATGACAGCAGAAGTTAAGCCAGTTGTTAAAGTCAGTCATCTTCTGTTCGTATTTGGCATCATCCTTGGAAAAGGCAGAATGTTGCTCAGTGCTAGGCTGTTACCAGCATGTGATACATATTCCAAGAGTTCTATGATGTCTGTCTTCATATAGTCTAGGGAGGTATGTCTCAAGTCATTTACACCCACTTGGACTATGGCTGAGTCATACTGGTACTTGTGGTCCAATGACCTGGATGCATGTGCAATATGATGGATCCTTGTCCTGATAAGCAACTGACTGTGACTGTCTCCTTACTCAGCTTGGTGAGAGGGACATCGTGTTTCACAGTGGATTCACCAATAACCAAAATGTTGAATTGTGTGGTGGCTTGCCTTATGGGCCTAGTAGTAGAGACTCCATGAGATGTGGCTGCACATGTCAATGTAGGTGTTATTTTGAAAGAGTACATTGGGGACTAATGAGGATATTTTTTATGTGTGCCTCATTTGGGAAGTCTTTGGGGTTTAGGAAGGTAATATTTAAGTTGCCTCAACATAAGTGGGTCTATGTGTCTGCTTCGTAATGTGTGTGATGGGTGCAGCGTGTATATTACTGACAACCTCTACTCATCACTCATCAGACCCATCATAGACTACAACACCCCATTTGGGATGCACCTTACAAGACACTTGCAACAGCTGGAAAGACCACAGAGGTACCTCACCAAGAGGATCACTGGCCTCAAACAGATACCCTATGCAGCTCAACTGAAGAAACTCCAGCTGTAGTCGGTTGCATACCGCCTACTCAGAGGTGATCTCTGCCTGACATACAAGGCCATGTCCAACCCAGAATTGATGAACATGCTCCACCTACAGAAAACCATATCCCCTCAAGCCACACACTCTAGGAATCTAAACCTCACCACAACAATAAATAGGACATGCTGGAGGGATAGATTCCTGTCCCAGAGACTTCCTATGCTTTGGAACAAGATTCCAATCTACATTAGGCAGAGCTCCTCACTAACCCTCTTCAAGAGAAACCTTGACAAGTGGATGGGAAACAAAAAGTTTACCTCGGGGATCACTTCAGTGGATCTGCTGGACAGAGGCACAGGGAACTAATCTAAGGGGGTGGCAAAAGCCAATGCATTCTGGCTAGGCTTATAAATGCCTTTGGGCAGGTAGCCTAGTACCCACCTATGAACCTATGACTGACATTAGAACAGAATAAAACATAGAACGTTGACAGTCCCAGTGTCTTCAGACGAAACTCAAAAAAAAAAACCCAGCAAATCAGCAGCTGAAAAATGTATACAAAAGCCAGTGGAACAAATGAAAGAAATGCCTTCAAAAACCAGCGATATCCACAGCCAAACTCTCAACAGTTAAATAAACTTTTTGAAAGCCAGTGGAACAGGTGAAACAAATTAAACAAATGTCTTCAAAAACCAACGCTATCCTCAGCCAAACTGTAATTTTATTAAACGAAACACAGGATAATCCAAAAGGTTAAGCGCTTTCACTTGCTAAATGGCAAGCTTCTTCAGAACAAGTTGAAACAAACCTCTCAGCGGTTAAATAAACTTTTTGGCACCAAAATTCAAAATACAGAATGCTTCATATTAAAGGTATATGACAACTAAAAATACACTTAGTGCAAAACCTATTATTATAAAAGTCCTATCTATGCTAATCACAATGTGAACAAATACAATGTATAATATATATTATAAAATATAAATCTAAACCATAAAAATATTTTAGTGTTAAATATTTATATGTATAATGCCTGGGTAATACAGAACAAATTATTACATATCCATCCAAACTGTCCTATAAAAACTATAAGAATCTAAACAACACTACAATATATAATGACCAAAGTATATATCTTGTCCTAAATCTACCTGTCTATAAAAATATTGTAATAAAATTATACCATCAATATGATGTGAATATATATGAATATAAATAAATCTAAAATTTGATATGCCTGTTTGTATCTTATAATCACAAATTAACTGTTGCACATGCCACTAAACCCAAATTCAACCCATAGCTAGCAAAGGTTTAATAGAAATAACATCATTGAGTCCAGGTGGGATTGAAGCATCCAATAAAACCTGCTACCAATACTCTTTGTATGATAACAGGCCCCTGAAGTCCCACCCATGTCAAATTGAACACTGTCAATAATAGCAAACTTGAAATAGTGCCTGTCTCCACATTTTTTAAAATGTCTAAAAAGAGCGTTTTTTTTCATCTTTTGTCCTGATACTATATAAATGAGAATATATCCATTTATTAAATTTCCTCTCAGTTTTTCCTATATAAAAGCCTGAGCATGCCATGCATTTAGCCATATATACAATCATCTTAGTGCAACAATTACCTTGTTTGAATATTATTTTTGTACTATTAATATTTTCCAATGTTATACTTCTTTCCTGAAGAATGTGACTGCACTGTTTACAACTACCACATTTTTTAGTATAAGAGTCATAAGATATTGGTCTTAAATTCCTTTTCTCTAAATATTTCTTTAAGTTGTACCCCATCTTATACACAAATCTGGGTCCAGTCCCTAAAATATTAACTAATTCCTCATCAATAGCAATAATATTCCAATTGGTAGTCAAGATATTCTTAACCTTACCTATATATGGTCCATATTCCAACATACAATATTTCACATATGATGGACTATCTTCTAGGGAATGTACTGGTTGATCATCAATCAGCCCTGATGCATAATATAAGCCCAACAATGGTTTATATTTAAATGTCCATCCTTGAATAGTTTGCTGACTAACCCTAGCCATCATCTTGTCATTATACCCTCTTTCCTGGAACATAGTCATGATATGTGCCACTTCCTCTATCATGACTTTGTATACAGAAGTCATTCGGATGGCACGTATAATCTGTCCTTTATAAATGTTGATAAACCTGTTCCTGGGATGATAACTGGAAAATTCTAAATAACTGTTGGAAAAGGTATTTTTTCTATAAATTTTTGACTTAAACCCAGATCCCATTTTAGAAACACGTGTCTAAGTAGGGTACACCAAAATCATTGCTATATGAAGTGAATTTTAAATAGTTGCTACTCTGATTGAGATATATTGTAAACTGATCCAACCTGTCTGAACTCCCTTCCCATAAGATATATATATATATATATATATATATATATATATATATATATATCATCTAAATAACGTGAATAATATTTAATATATTGCATAAAATGACTCTTAAACACCTTAGTCTCTTCCCAGTCTAACATAACCAGGTTAGCGAAGATGGGAGCACATGCTGTTCCCATAGCAACGCCCCTGGTTTGTCTAAAGAATTCACCCTCGAATTGAATGTAATTATGTTCAAGGACAATAGACATCATGTCCATTAATAAGCATGCTTTGTCCCATTCAAGGTCTGCATATTTATGTATGCTGTTAGCAAATGCCTCTAATCCATCATTTTTAGGGATACAAGAGAAAAGGTCTACAACATCTATGGTTACAAATAACAAATTGTTACTTCTCAAATATGTAGGATATTTCTTCAAAAATTCCCATGAATCTTTCATCATATGTGGAATTTTGTTGTAAATATGTTTCAAGTGAAAATCAATAACTGAACCCATAGGGAAGGTTTTGGAATAACTACCCGAAATAATAGGTCTAAATGGAGGGTCTATTGTATCGTTATGGACTTTAGGGATTCCCACTATAGAAGCTAACTTGGGATGTTCCACTTTTATAAAATTATAAGTGTCTATAGTGATTCTGTTATCTAACAGGAATTCTTCTATATGTAAGTCAAATTTATTGTAAGCAATATTAATCTCATTTAAAGATACAATTTCATAATTTCCCAACATGTGTAATAAATCATATATTTTTGAGGAGTATACCATACTGTCGAAAAAGACAATATCACCCCCTTTGTCAGGTTTCATTATTCTATTGCTGTCATCATTTCTTAATTCAGTAAGGACTTTTCGTTCTTCCAAGGATAAATTATAATTAATCTTTTTACCACCAGTGTGATTTTGTAGTCTGTATACTTGTTGTGTTACGGATTTGTCATAAATTGAAATAATCGGATGCACATGGGGCACATACCTGCTCTTCTTTTTTAACCCTATGCACATGTAGTCTTGCTTACTAGAATCCTTTGTAAAATCTTTGAACATGACACTTAAATTAAGTTTTCTTATATATCTTTTTATTTCACTGATGCAGTCAACAAGTCTAAATTTAGTAGTGGAATTTCATCCCTTTAGAAAATAAATCAAAGTGTACCGTTTGTAATGGGTACTCAGTGTAGTTGTAAATCTTAAAATTCTTATAATTGTATACTGCACCTTCCTGTGTAATCTTTGCTTTGTTGGTATTAGACAAATCCTTGTTGTCCGTCTGTATGACCATTGGCCCTTGTTTACTTAAATTCTCTTGTACATGACGTTCCACTACTGTACCTAATATTCCTGTTGTTGTCTTCTCCAACTCCCTCCCCATTTCCAGTCTCTTTGTCTTCTCCTGTTCTCTATGTGAAAAGAATTATAGTCTTGATTGTTCCTTTGATGCCCATATGAATAATGAACATTGTCAAATTCTTCGCTTGAAACTTTTTTAGAATATTTATAATCCACTTTATATTTCTCCCATATATATGCCCTTCCCTTCTTATATTGTTCCATATCTCTACAAAACTTCTTATTTTTACGAATATGTATTTGTTTTTAGCATTGTCAGCTACATTAAACTGTTTAACATACAGTTTTTCCCATTGCGGGAACACTAAATCATTCCTAATAATTTCATTTAGTTCCTCCACTTCCTGCATAAGTCTCACTAATTTCTTATCATTATATTTAATTAACATTTGCATATATTTAAAACCACATTGATCAAAAAAATGTGTTAAACTGTTGTATAGTATTGCCAGTCAAATCAATTCCCATAGGGCATTTAAAAAATCTAAGCCCCATAGGGACTATATTATGTTCCATACATTTGTTAAAATATGCATTGTGTAATTTGATATTGTTAATATTGTTCAATTTCTTACCCAGGCCATATATAATGTTGTTTAATGTTTCTTTAGGAACCGAAGAATTAACATTGTCTACTACTGGGTTATTGCTGTCAAATACACAGTTTTTGTCCAAAAATGTTTTCAAAAGGTGGTTGGAATGACCACCTTCTCTGTTAGTCATAGTAGTGGACTCCACAACAGTCCCAGTCCTTTTTTCATTACCAACACTTGGTTCTTGAAGTATATAGGTCTTTTGGGACATCACGCTTTGCTTCCAAATCCAGGTCCGCAAAGGACCAGTCAAAGGTGAAGTCCGATATACCCAGCTTAGTACTGTTCTTTTTATTGATTGAATGACAAGTAGCTGGGAAATCTATCAATTTTGAACAGTGATTACCATTCCCCTGGCTGTTTGGTATACCTGGTGAATGTGTGGTACTATTAGAATTGTTAAAATTGTCCAAACTGTTGTTGGACATCCTCAAATCCCTATAATGTGTTGCCCCATTGGTTTCAACTTCAAGAGCTACAGAAACTGGTGCAACATTGTTGAAACCTTTGTTAGTGTTACCACTGGCTGTGACAATATTACCAAATCTAGTTAACAAGTCAGAAAGTCTGCTTACTTCTCCCCGCAACTCTGTTAGCTCTGCCTGAACTCGAGCCAAATCACCACTTTGCATACTGGGGGGAGTGCCTGGATTGTCATCTCGATCAGACTCCATGGGCAAAACCTGAAGGAACCAGCACAAACAATGTTCCAAGCAACTACTGAACAGAATAAAACATAGAACGTTGATGGTCCCAGTGTCTTGAGATGAAACTCACCAAAAAAAATGGCAATTCAGCAGCTAAAAAGTGTATACGAAAGCCAGTGGAACAAATGAAACAAATGCCTTCAATAACCAGCGATATCCACAGCCAAACTCTCAACAATTAAATAAACTTTTTTTGAAAGACCTGGATTTGGAAGCAAAGCGTGATGTCCCAAAAGACCTATATACTTCAAGAACCAAGTGTTGGTAATGAAAAAAGGACTGGGACTGTTGTGGAGTCCGCTACTATGACTAACAGAGAAGGTGGTCATTCCAACCACCTTTTGAAAACATTTTTGGACAAAAACTGTGTATTTGACAGCAATAACCCAGTAGTAGACAATGTTAATTCTTCGGTTCCTAAAGAAACATTAAACAACATTATATATGGCCTGGGTAAGAAATTGAACAATATTAACAATATCAAATTACACAATGCATATTTTAACAAATGTATGGAACATAATATAGTCCCTATGGGGCTTAGATTTTTTAAATGCCCTATGGGAATTGATTTGACTGGCAATACTATACAACAGTTTAACACATTTTTTGATCAATGTGGTTTTAAATACATGCAAATGTTAATTAAATATAACGATGAGAAATTAGTGAGACTTATGCAGGAAGTGGAGGAATTGAATGAGATTATAAGGAATGATTTAGTGTTCCCGCAATGGGAAAAACTGTATGTTAAACAGTTTAATGTAGCTGATAATACTACCAAACAAATATATTTTTGCAAAAATAAGAAGTTTTGTAGAGATATGGAACAATATAAGAAGGGAAGGGCATATATGTGGGAGAAATATAAAGTGGATTATAAATATTCTAAAAAAGTTTCAAGCGAAGAATTTGACAATGTTCATTATTCATATGGGCATCAAAGGAACAATCAAGACTATAATTCTTTTCACATAGAGAACAGGAGAAGACAAAGAGACTGGAAATGGGGAGGGAGTTGGAGAAGACAACAACAGGAATATTAGGTACAGTAGTGGAACGTCATGTACAAGAGAATTTAAGTAAACAAGGGCCAATGGTCATACAGACGGACAACAAGGATTTGTCTAATACCAACAAAGCAAAGATTACACAGGAAGGTGCAGTATACAATTATAAGAATTTTAAGATTTACAACTACACTGAGTACCCATTACAAACGGTACACTTTGATTTATTTTCTAAAGGGATGAAATTCATCCCCACTACTAAATTTAGACTTGTTGACTGCATCAGTGAAATAAAAAGATATATAAGAAAACTTAATTTAAGTGTCATGTTCAAAGATTCTACAAAGGATTTTAGTAAGCAAGACTACAAGTGCATAGGGTTAAAAAAGAAGAGCACGTATGTGCCCCCTATGCATCCGATTATTTCAATTTATGACAAATCCATAACACAACAAGTATATAGACTACAAAATCACATTGGTGGTAAAAAGATTAATTATAATTTATCCTTGGGAGAACAAAAAGTCCTTACTGAATTAAGAAATGATGACAGCATTAGAATAATGAAACCCGACAAAGGGGGTGGTATTGTCTTTTTCGACAGTATGGTATACTCCTCAAAAATATATGATTTATTACACATGTCGGGAAATTATGAAATTGTATCTTTAAATGAGATTAATATTGCTTACAATAGGATTGACTTACATACAGAAGAATTCCTGTTAGATAACAGAATCACTATAGATGGAAAAACTGCAGAAACCACTGCTCGTACAACAGGATCCAGCAACAAAAGTTTATTGTAAAACCACACAAACGATACTCCGGTTAAGCGCTTTCAACTGTTGAAACACAGCCTTCTTCAGAACAATCCATTACTCTTTCTTACACCCTTATATAGTACCTTAATTGAATAATTAAAACAATTAAAACAAAAAACCGCCAAAATTTTTTAAAGTCATACTGCCAGTATTCTTCAAGTTAAAACAGTTGTTAATATAATAAGTGTACGAACCAATGTCCGACATTGTCTGAAAGACTTGTGGAATCTCACAACTATTTCACAAGACCATCCATATGCAAATTGTGATATATACTAGCTACCAGAAATGAATACATACATTTCAAAAATGCATTTCAAAAAATACATCTTTTAAAAAACATCATATTTGTGTGTATTATGTTAAAAACAATGATAAAATTCTAAATGTATAGATATATAAATATATACTTAAATACATAAATTAATAAATTGATCCTATCCACAATTTGTGTATTTGTAGTATAGAACCTAGTTATGTAACTCCTACAACTAAACCTTCCTGCACCCTCATATATATTGGTTATTTATATATATATATATATATATATATATATATATATATATATATTAGTTTCCAGATAAGGCTAGGAAAGGTTTGATACTGATGTACTCATTCAACCCGGGTTTTCTCGTTGAATCTGTAAGGATCTGCCATCTGCTTTCTTTATAAGCCAGCTCCATTTTCCAATTACCACCAAAAGGAACAATGGAAACTTGATCAATGATGGTAAATTTAAAACTATGTTCACTACCTTTCTCAGATATGTGTCTGTATAGAGCATTTTTGGTGTCACATTTCTCTATCCTATACTGATGTTCGTTCATCCTTTTTTTAAGCTGCCTTTCTGTTTTTCCTATGTAATGCGCGTTGCAATGTGTACACAAGGCCAGATAAACTATCCCCTTAGAATTACAATTCCCCGTCAAACTTTTGATGTAAGTGCGGTTGATGTCATCCAATCTTGATACTTTGTCAAGGTTGATATATCTACATTGTTTACATCTCCCGCATTTTGTTGTACCTTTCATACTTTCTCTTGAATCGTACAACCTGATCTTACTGGTTCTCTCCAGCAGTCGTTTGACATTGGGAGCTGTCTTGTATACACATTTAGGATATTTCCCTATCTTCTCTTCCATATCTAACACGGCTAGCATTTGCCAATGTCTACTAAGGATGTCACTGATGAAATGAGTGTATGGTGTATATGTCAGAACACATACTCTTGTATTGAAAGTATTCTCTTCTTTCTTTCTATCTATGTTATAGTTCCCTAAAATCGGAACATATTTAAGTCCCCATTGTTCCTGTACGTAATTAGTCATATCTATGACCATTTTTTCGGGGTAACTCCTATCCATAAACATAATTTTTATGTGTTCAAGTTCCTTCCTCATCAGTTCCTTCGTAGATGTCATCCTTGCTACACGTATGCATTGGCCCTTTAATATGTTCTTAAAAACATGGGGAGGATGGTTACTAGTGTAGTGGATGTAATCATTAGAAAAAGTGGGCTTTCTATATATTTTAGAAATAAAGCCCTCCTCGTTGTGACTAATGCATGTGTCTAAATATGGGATTTCAATACTACTGTAGCTGTGAGTAAATTTCAGGAATTCAGTAGTGGAGTTGAGGTATTTCATGAATTCATCTAATCTCTCCACTGTTGAATTCCAAAGAATGAAGATATCATCCAGGTATCTTACATAATAGGAGATGTCTGGATAGAATTCACTCTCAAATACAAACTTCGACTGCCAAAAAATTTTGGCGGTTTTTTGTTTTAATTGTTTTAATTATTCAATTAAGGTACTATATAAGGGTGTAAGAAAGAGTAATGGATTGTTCTGAAGAAGGCTGTGTTTCAACAGTTGAAAGCGCTTAACCGGAGTATCGTTTGTGTGGTTTTACAATAAACTTTTGTTGCTGGATCCTGTTGTACGAGCAGTGGTTTCTGCAGTTTTTCCATCTGGATTCGTTGTTACTTGGTTGTTCTTTCTTCACGTTGTTAGAATCACTATAGACACTTATAATTTTATAAAAGTGGAACATCCCAAGTTAGCTTCTATAATGGGAATCCCTAAAGTCCATAAAGATACAATAGACCCTCCATTTAGACCTATTATTTCGGGTAGTTATTCCAAAACCTTCCCTATGGGTTCAGTTATTGACTTTCACTTGAAACATATTTACAACAAAATTCCACATATGATGAAAGATTCATGGGAATTTTTGAAGAAATATCCTACATATTTGAGAAGTAACAATTTGTTATTTGTAACCATAGATCTTGTAGACCTTTTCTCTTGTATCCCTAAAAATGATGGATTAGAGGCATTTGCTAACCGCATACATAAATATGCAGACCTTGAATGGGACAAAGCATGCTTATTAATGGACATGATGTCTATTGTCCTTGAACATAATTACATTCAATTCGAGGGTGAATTCTTTAGACAAACCAGGGGCGTTGCTATGGGAGCAGCATGTGCTCCCATCTTCGCTAACCTGGTTATGTTAGACTGGGAAGAGACTAAGGTGTTTAAGAGCCAGTTTATGCAATATATTAAATATTATTCACGTTATTTAGATGATATATATATATATATATATATATCTTATGGGAAGGGAGTTCAAACAGGTTGGATCGGTTTACAATATATCTCAATCAGAGTAGCAACTATTTAAAATTCACTTTGTATAGCAATGATTTTGGTGTACCCTACTTAGCAGGGGCGGCTCATGGCATCGGACTGCCGGACTGCAGCCCCCTCAGCAAAAAAAAAGAAAAAGTACCTTGTGTTTTGTTGTGTAGAAGTAGTGACAGTATTTTTTTTTTGTTTACTTTGTCTTCGAGTCCACGACTCGGCAAGTACGCGCATGCGCACTTTAACCGCCTCGGGTTGCGGCGGTTTTAAATAAAGACTTTTTTTTTTATTTTTGTTGCAGCCCGGTGAACTAATTAAGGCATCAGTGTGATGCCCAGCAGTCTATGTGGTTCCAAACCGCATAGAATTGGAAGGGGTTCGGACTGCGATGTCCGCAGGCACGTACATGACGTGCTTGGGCTAAATGCTGCTGATTGGTTGTCACTCTCTTCCCGGGCTTTATGTGCTGGGAAAAGAGCAAGAATCAAGCAGTTTCAGTTGTGATTCGTGATCGTGACTGAGTCGGAAGGTCAAACTCAAAAAATATAAGGCGGATTTACCTATTTTTATATATATATTTTTTTTTTGGGCGGCCTAAACTATATTAATTTTTGACAGCTGTGTGCTGAGTGATTGCTGAAAAAGAAAAGTGAAGAAAGAAAGTAGAACAATAAGTTATTAGAAGACGGAAGAAGAAAAAGAAGAACAGAGTACAGTACAGAGAGTTTTCTTCTTGGTGGTATGTTTATACATTTTATTTTTTATTGTCCCAGATTTGATTTCTCAGTTTGCTGGATAGCCTTATCTGGATTATCAAAGTCATCATTTTGCCATTCTAGTACCCTTTTTAACATCATAGGAAAGGACAGCTTTAATTTAATTTTTCTTTCTTTATATATACTCCCTCTTTGCTTCAATTAATTGCATTCAGTGCTCTAAATTCATTGAAATACTCAAGCTTTACAAATACTGGATATTTAACCACCCATCACCAGCCACTGCTGTGGTTGCCATATAATCTCCACAGTACTTGCTTTTTTCTCTTAACATAATGTAAACACCACCAAAACTAGCCTTTTTCATGTTTTGCAACATTTTTAATTCAGTGGAACTCCTAAACATACTGTGCATGCACCCTCTCACCATAATTTTGTACTTTAATGTCTGTAACACCTACTGAATGTAATGCTTAAATTGGTTCACCATACTTTATTTTGAAACTCTACCAGAAAAATCTTAGCATTCAGTAAAACATAATATTCCAAGTAGTTCTTAAAAGAATTAATATGAGGTATAGCTGAGAAGATACATTCCTGTTGTTTATGTATTTATGCATTCATTTGACTGGAGTAAAACTTCTGAAGTGTACAGTTTTTGCCATTTAGACAGCTGTAATCAGAGGTGTAGCTAAGGTGGGGTAAAGGGGGAGCCACTCCAGGCACAAAGTGTTAGAGGGCACGATCAGCAGATCCTAATCAGTCTTCAGTGCATTACCGGAATCAAATACTGATACAGCATTTGCAGTCCTAATTGAAAGACTGTCGCACTCTGTGCATGCATAAACTGAAGCAGTTTAAAAGGAGAAGATATCTTTTTTTTTTTTTTGGTTGAGATAGTTTTGGGTTGCCAGATAAGAGGATGGCACCAGGCACAAGACTAGCTGGCTGCACCTCTTGATGTAATTGTTGATTGGTGGTCAACATACCTCTCAAGTGCTTAGATTTAGGCATAGTGCTATGATTTTGGCCCTCATATTGAGGCTTGCTCTTGCTAGATTCACTGATTTTCTTCTAAAGTTAGACCTGATTATGAGGATATACTCTATTAAATAAATAAATCTAGCCTATACACAGATTCCCCATCACTTTCTATATAGGATCCTGTACGGGAAGAACTTGTATTGTGAAAACTAAGAAAGTACTACTCTTTCTGATAGCCTATAATAATTCTTAAAGGTCAGTGCTATGATTTTTAATGCAAAGAGATTCAGATGTATGATGGTCAGATCATGTGTGTTGAGCTGTACACACATTTGCAGACTGTCTCTGATTGTGCATCATATTTTTATACGTTCCTCATAACATTTGTGTAGGGGATAGGTATTTCAGGTGTGCATGTATTTATTTAGAGCATCATCGGGTGGATGGAGCTGTGTGTGTGTGTAAAATGCTCCAGTTACTATATACTGGTGGCTAGAGAACAAATGGTGTTGGGTAGAGATACTCAGGCCTGAACTCTGTACCTTGTATGCAGGTGTTAAGGACCTGAATTCCCTACCTACCACCATTTGTAAAAAAAAAATTTCAGATTTTTGCCTCATATTTGATCTGATCTGTTCCTCATAATATCTGTGGTTTCTAATACTGCAATGCTTGATATTTGATGGTGTAGTGGTAGTATTGTTGCTTTATGGCTGCAGGTTCTCGGGTTTGATTCTTGGCTGGGGTACCTTCTGTGTGGGGTCTGCATCTTCTCCCTGTGTTTGGGTGGGTTTGCTTTTGTGTCCTCCCATGTTATAAAGACATGTCTGCATTATTTCTTCCTGGGCCTCTGCTGAAAATTGTTTTTTTGTTCCAAGTCAGATTGTCCTGATTAACAAATGTTAAAATTGACAGGCATTTGAATTTCAGACTTCATATTCTTCAGAAAATACATAGTAACATGACCTTTTATTCTAGCAATTTTCTAAGTTTATAAGATGAATATTTGAAATTTGTCTTTATTTTTGGGACTGTATTACCCCCTTATTGGCTTTGTCCAGGTTTTTTGTGCTAAGGTTGACAACTATGGCAAGAACTGAATTCACTGAATATGTCTGAGGCCTGTATTCCCTCATTACTGGGTTTGTCCAGGTGTTTTGTGCTAAGAGGTTGACAGCTATGGTGAGAACTGAATTCATTAAATGATAGCCATTTAAGTTTCAGTCTTCCTCTCTTTCACAAAGCAGCTGATATGGCGTAGTGGTATGTTGCTCTGACTCTTTTGCACATGGACCTTGGCAGTAAAATGTATGGTAGTAACACAGCATTTTCTACAACTTTCCAAGATTATACAAGCAATGTTTAATGTGTCCCTGGTTTTTGGCCATTGAGCCCCCCCCAAATAAATTTGGCTTTTTCCAGATTTCTTGTGCTGCGAAGTTGAGATGCAGTTGAGTATTGAGTAGATTTTACAAGGAGCTGAGAGCTGCAGGGGAAGAGAAGTTTAGTGCTGCTTATGGAAAGTCAGCTTGCAATGTTAATAGCACAACATGTTGTGTATTTGCTTCTGATGCAGAAGGTTGTTGGTTCTACTCCCACAAGGGGTGAATGCTGCTGTACTGAAAAAGTTAAGATACTATCAGCCTGTTATCTGTTTGCCATCCATTTCCTATTGCAATATTACTAGCTTATCATTTTTAATGTAATATAGGCAATTTATTCCTCAGGGGCATCAGACACTTTATTTTTCGATGAAACTGTGAAATATAAAGGTTTTTGCTAGCAGCAACTTCATTAGTTACATATTTATTTAATGTGGAATTATTTAGATGACTTTTTTTTACTTCAGTGATTGTGCATATTTACTGATAATGGTGGACTGTAGAATTGTGCATATTTACTGATAATGGTGGACTGTAGAAGTTTGAGTAGACTTTTATGATGGAAATGTTCTGAATTGGGCAGTTTTGTCATTATTGGTGCATGCATTTTGTTTTATTGTTTACTGGAAAAATGTTCAAAACAATATATCAAAGAGCACATGTATGTTTCATATGCAAGGGGCCTATGATTTGAAAACAGCCCAGAATTCATCTTTATCTGCCACTGGTAAAATGTATTTTCTTTGAATGTGGGTTTCAATGCTGTTTCAATGAATGTGAGTTTCAAGGGCAGAGAAGTTTTAATGCTATGTTTGTTTAGCAGATGTCTTAGTGTTTGTGCTGTAAAATGCAAAATAAAACTTTCAAATTAAGTCCAAATTATCATAGAAGTAAATCAGTATGCACATTAGTGTTTATGGTAAATGGAGTGAAATAGCCAAGTAATGGTTTATTGGAATGGCTCCAGGAGGAGGCTCCATTCGACCATGATTTTGTGAGGGGGAAGGGCGGCAAACTTAGATAGCCCCAGCTGAACTATACCTCCCAACTGTCCAGATTTTCAACGAATGAGTAGATTTTTGCTTCTTATTTTTGGTTTGTTCCTCATAAAGTTTGTGGCAAATCATTTAGGAATTAAGTCACTAAATAATGACACACTCACTTTCAGACTTCATAACCAATGCATGCTAAAGTAAGACTTGCTGTTCTATCAACTGTCTCAGTTTATACAAGAGCAATTTTTAGTACTGTTTATATGTTCCCCCAACATATTTGGCCTTGTCCAGATTTATTGCATTAACAGGTTGAGAGGTACATGCAAATAAATTGCTTTATAGAATTATGCATAGCCAAATCTGATTTTTGGCTCAAAATGTTGCTCTTCCCCTAATAATCCCTCTGCAAAATAGCAATTTTGGAAGAAAACATGGAGAGTTTACAATTAAGAAATAACTGTAATCATAGTTATATATTACTTTTATTTCAGAAATGCATGTAGATTCTTTTATTTTGTCAGCTGCTCAAGTTAGCAGTACTAATATTAAAGTGTCCCTTCTTTGACAGGTTCCCAGCTGTATTGTGTGGCTATTTTATATTTTTACATCACATTTTTGGTCCATTTTTCATAAAATTGTGTTTTTTTGGCAAATTAGTGGCAAATCATTAAAGACTGAAGTTGGAAAATAATGATAGACATTTGAGTTTCAGATTTCATACCATTCAGAAAATTCATACTAATGCAACACCTATTCTATTATATTTCTAAGTTTATAACAGCAATATTTTTAAAAATTGTCCTTGTTTTTGGGCCTTTGTCCCACTTCTTTGTATGGCTTTGTCCAGATTTTTTGCTCTGAGGTTGAGAGGTATGACAAATGTGTCAGGGTCATCAGTCAGCCAGAGACATTTCAAATTGTGACATACTTGTTGCACTCCACTCCCCCATGTAGTCAATCTGGATGTGTCGAAGCAAGGCAAGGAGTAGTTATGCAGTGTAAATGTGCAGGGTATCCCCCCATCCAAGGTAGACACAAGTACTAGAGTGGCTTTTCATCTGTCCTTGATTTTTGCAGAATGGTCTGGTTTCTGTCATATTTTTTGTACTGTGGATTTATGCTTATTACTCAAAGTACCTGTTGATCTGTGTTTAAGTAGCAATACTTTAATGACCATCAGGTAAGCTTGGATGAGATTGTAAGATGCAATTAAGCTTTAATAAGCATAGTGTTAAAGAATTGCCAACATTGAAAGCCTTTCTGTTGTTGCCATGTAGAGAATACTTAACTAGATAATGTATAAGCCTTGGGTATTGAAATGCATATGACAGTATTTGTAATAAAGGACAGGATTACATTATTTTAAGAAGCTCATTACACTTGGAGACTTCCAGTCATCTCTGCAGGCTTTACCCATAAACTAAACAGAATGCCAATCGTGTGGTCCATAACCTGTACAGTAATCCTTTTAAGCAATGTATCTTGAGTTTATTTCTTGTTTGCTTTTCATTTTTTACTTTGATCATGTTTTCCCCATGAAACAAGTATATAGATGTCAGGCAGCAGGTCTTTTTTTGGATAAGGAACATTTTTACAAGTGGGGGCATCAGAGATTTCTACTTTCAGCATGATACTTGGTACTTTAATAAAGCTGAATATAAATTATAATTAGAACTGCAGTGCAAGAAGTGGTTTAAGTTGAGTGCTGCTTGTTTTTCTTATACTTGATTTTGACTGGCATTCCATTAATGTATTTAAAAAAGTAATTTATTTTTTCATGCCTCGCAACCTTTTTATTTCCATCTAGATATTAAGTAAGCTGTCATGCAGCCAATGCATTGAAATATTAATTATTCTTCTACACTTCATTTTGTCTTGATTAGACTCTCATAATGATGGTTTGGCACCCATGGCTGTGTATTTAGTTAGTTTTTTGTGGTTTTGAGCATAGCCCCTCCCCCTTTTTAGTTGGCTGCACCCCTTTCCATTGACCCCACCCATTCAGCTGTCTCCTGCAGCTCCCCTTTGATTTGAAGTCACCAGCCACCACTGCTACTTAGACACATGTGTTTCTAAAATGGGATCTGGATTTAAGTCAAGAATTTATAGAAAAAATACCTTTTCCAACAGCTATTTAGAATTTTCCAGTTATCATCCCAGGAACAGGTTTATCAACATTTATAAAGGACAGATTATACGTGCCATCCGATTGACTTCTGTATACAAAGACATGATAGAGGAAGTGGCACATATCATGACTATGTTCCAGGAAAGAAGGTATGATGACAAGAAGATGGCTAGGGTTAGTCAGCAAACTATTCAAGGATGGACATTTAAATATAAACCATTGTTGGGCTTATATTATGCATCAGGGCTGACTGATGATCAACCAGTACATTCCCTAGAAGATAGTCCATCATATGGGAAATATTGTGTGTTGGAATATGGGCCATATATAGGTAAAGTTAAGAATATCTTGACTACCAATTGGAATATTATTGCTATTGATGAGGAATTAGTTAATATTTTAGGGACTGGACCCAGATTTGTGTATAAGATGGGGTACAACATAAAGAAATATTTAGAGAAAAGGAATTTAAGACCAATATCTTATGATTCTTATACTAAAAAATGTGGTAGTTGTAAACAATGCAGTCACATTCTTCAGGAAAAAAGTATAACATTGGAAAATATTAATAGTACAAAAATAATATTCAAACAAGGTAATTGTTGCACTAAGATGATTGTATATATGGCTAAATGCATGGCATGCTCAGGCTTTTATATAGGAAAAACTGGGAGGAAATTTACTAAACGGATATATTCTCATTTATATAGTATCAGGACAAAAGATGAAAAGAACGCTCTTTTTAGGCATATTAAAAAATGTGGAGACAGGCACTATTTCAAGTTTGCTATTATTGACAGTGTTCAATTTGACATGGGGGGGGGAGACTTCAAGGGCCTGTTATCATACAAAGAGTATTGGTGGCAGGTTTTATTGGATGCTTCAACCCCACCAGGACTCATTAACGTTATTTCTATTAAACCTTTGCTAGCTATGGGTTGAATTTGGGTTTAGTGGCATGTACAACAGTTAATTTGTGATTATAAGATACAAACAGGCATATCAAATTTTATATTTATTTATATTTATATTCATATATATTCACATCATATTGATAGTATAATTTTATTACAATATTTTTATAGACAGGTAGATTTAGGACAATATATATACTTTAGTCATTGTATATTGTATTGTTGTTTAGATTCTTACAGTTTTTATAGGACAGTTTGGATGGATATGTAATAATTTGTTCTGTATTACCCAGGCATTATACTTATAAATATTTAACACTAAAATATTTTTAAGGTTTAGATTTATATTTTATAATATATATTATACATTGTATTTGTTCACATTGTGATTAGCATAGATAGGACTTTTATAATAATAGGTTTTGCACTAAGTGTATTTTTAGGTGTCATATACCTTTAATATGAAGCATTGTGTATTTTGAATTTTGGCGCCAAAAAGTTTATTTAACTGCTGAGAGGTTTGTTTCAACTTGTTCTGAAGAAGCTTGCCATTTAGCAAGTGAAAGCGCTTAACCTTTTGGATTATCCTGTGTTTCGTTTAATAAAATTACAGTTTGGCTGAGGATACCATTGGTTTTTGAAGACTTTTGTTTCATTTGTTTCATCTGTTCCTCTGGCTTTCAAGAAGTTTAACTGTTGAGAGTTTGATTGTGGATATCGCTGGTTTTTGAAGGCATTTGTTTAATTTGTTCCACTGGCTTTCGTATACATTTTTCAGCTGCTGAATTGTAGGTTTTTTTTGGTGAGTTTCGTCTCAAGACACTGGGACTGTCAACGTTCTATGTTTTATTCTGTTCAGTAGTTGCTTGGAACATTGTTTGTGCTGGTTCCTTTACGACTGACATTAGGACTGCTTTTATGTGAGACCTTTGCCTTCAGTGACATTGTGTAAATACACCTCTTACACTTCATCAGTTTGTTTGAGAATTATCTGGTTGCCAGTAAAGATAAGGCAATTTCTGCATTGCCTCAGGATGCCCATATCCACCACGCTGGTAACAGAGATAGTGGAAAAGTTCATACTCATGGTAACAAGCCCATTTTTTATTGATTAGACTGTCCTGGTGACAGTATAAAGTAAAGTCAGGATTATCTGTTTTGTAACTCTGAGGACAGTGCTTGCCACTGCAAACTAGCTGCCATGTGTGCAACTAAGTGTTGTTGAAATTTCAAAGATGCTTTTGCAGGAGAAATGTAAACTCAAGGTGCCTGCATCTATACAGGGCACTGCCAACACTTGAGGGGAATCTACTAAAGTAGACCCCAACGATTTATCACTGAAGTTTTTTGGGAGATATTTTGAAGTTACTTCAGACAGTAACTAATCAAGCAGCACTTACTGAAAAAATAGAATTAGCTTTGTCAAAAATGATGAATAGTGGGGGGATTCACCTAATTGGCTACTACCTGTCTACTGCTAGTGCTGGTCTCATCACAGCTTCATGTTGTTGGGATACAATGCCACTTTGCTTCTTCACTCACCAGAATCAAGCCAGTAGCACAAATCCCAAGATGATGAGCAGGCCATAGGCTCTTTGGTGATCAACAGACTTGTCTCAGATGATGCAGGAGTCTACAGGCTTATTACATCCTTTTCCTGGCAGATATCTTGAATAACAACCAGACCAATCGGGAACGTCCTACAGAAACACTCACTTCCCAATCAGAGATAGTCAAGAATCAATGCCTCCTGCTCCTTTTCTCACCAGGATCAAAATAAAAGCACAGATTCCAAGCAAGTCATTGAGTACAGTGCACCCTTCTGTATGTTACTAATCAGGCATATGGAATGACTGTTGTGTCCTCAGAGGTCAATTCCTCACCAAAAGAATGTGTGGTGGTAGAAAGCATGTCCTGTGGACCAATCCTGAAGCCTTATTTTTGTAGTCTGAAAAGTACAAACTGAAGTCGGAGGATCTATGACTAACCAACAAAGCAGCCTCTGAATGGACCAGTTGCACCTCCATGCAGAAGTACATTAGCATCAGAAATAAATGACCCAGGGGAATTCAGTCTGCTCTAAAACATAAACAAAACATTTTGGAGAGACAGGTATGCATCTTAGAGACTACCCATTCTCTGCAATGGGCTTCCATCCATGGGAAGCAGATTTTCTCCCTCCATCTATTTTAATGGCTGCCACTGTTTGTGAATTGTAAACAAAGAACTTTTCCTAAACATGTAGAATCATGGACATCCCGGAGAAACCATGGACTGTTGAGATGAGTGTTATGAGTCACCCTTGTACTACTGAGATACCCCCATTCTCTTCTTTTGTTACAAAACCTCTGTGATCTGTGTTATGCATTCCTAGCCTCCTTTCTAACACTCACCTTTTGCTACATCTACTGCAATTCTCCTCTTAAGTCATATAGATTCATAGGTAGGTACTAGGCTATCGGCCCAAGGGCCTACATAAGCCTAGCCAGCAAGGTTCCATGGCTTACACCACCCAAAAAAGTTATTTTCCTGTGCCATTGTCAAGCAGAGACACAGAAGTGATCCCCGGGGTGTATTTCCTATTTCCCATCCACTCATCAAGATTTTTCTTAAAGAGTGCTAATGAAGAACTTTGCTTGACATAGATATATTATACTTGTAACTAAGGAAATTATTTTTTTTTCTGATGGTATGCAAGATTTGAATTGCCTAGACATAGTAAGGCCTTGTTAAGTTTAATTCTGGTGGCTGCCAAAAAACAATTGCTAGAAAATGGAGATCAAAAGTCAAAACCAACTGTATTTGAAGTACTGAATATTGTAACAGAGATAAAAGAACTGGAAGTGGGATCTTTAGAAAAGGAAGGACCAAATTATATAGGAAAAAATGGAAATTGTGGGAGCAATACATGCAGAATAAAGTTTTAGAGGAGGAGGAATGAGGTTTAAGAGAAAGTAGGAGTTGAGCAATTTATGTAATGTTGGATTGATGATAGTTATGCAAAAGTATATATGTGAGGTGTAATTTGTACAGCTGGGAATATGTTAATATGGTTTGTTTTCTTCTATATAAATGCATCTTTGCCTTGGCTTAAGTGATAATTCAGTAAAGGTGTTAAAATATGTTAATTCCATGCTACATGCACAGCATATGCTTATGCTGATCATGTCAACTGCCTATGTTTGTTACTTCGATTTGATGCATATTTATCAGCATAATTCCATGAGTTGTGAGTGGTTACAGTTAATGGATACTGTCTAGTTGGTGTATTTTGTTACAAAATCACTCTTTCTATGCAGCTTTTTATAATTTATTTCACATTCTATCACATGTATAATTAATGCAAAGAGTATACAGATCATTGGGCATCCTGTCTTAGACCACTCTTCACATGTACCTCTTGGCTTAACCAGTCATTTACAAGTAATTACTTTATTATTACTATACGCTGATACACATAATTTCCTTACCTTACTTACGTTATATTCTTTCATTATTACAAATAAGATTTCATGACCAATAGTGTCAAATGACTTATTAAAGTCTCCTATCATGATTTTTGCTTATTCTTTTGTGTTTATATCATCCACAATTTCTCTATTGTTAATAATTCTTGACAACTTTTCCCCTTTATACTATCTTCCATGACATTTTGCATTTTAGTTTCAAATCTCTTTTGTATGATTTTCATAAAGATCTTATAATTATTATTATTCAATATTATCGGTCTCCAGCTTTTTTAATTGTTTTGTATATTCCTTCTTCCATATGAATTTAAGTATTCCACTACATATGTCTTTATGCATAAAACCTTCATTTAATCATTCATTCAAAAATCTTTAAAAATATATTTTTTTGCCAGTTCCTTAATTTTTCTACACATTTCATGCCCTATTCCATCTGGTACTACAGTCAAATTTATATTTACTTGTCCTAATATTTTATTTAGCTCATTTAAATAAATCTCCTTTTATAACTCTTTATTCTCTTTTTCTGTTAACTTTTTTACTTTCCATGTTTTTTCACAACCTTCTTTTTTCCCTTTAAACATTGATTATATATATTATACTACACTATTTGCAATATTTTCCTGAGTTCTTTCTATTTATCCTTTTACATTTTTTATTTCTCTCATTACACTACCATCTTCCTTTACTAATCTGCTTAAGTAACTCAATACTTCTTCCCTTGGATGCAGTAATGCCTACACTAAGTGTACACTATTCTGAGTGAACAGACAATACAGACATAACTTACACCTTCTAGTTTTCCTGCTGATATTCTTTAAGCTTTAAATATTGGCAGAGATTCATAAAGGTTACTACAAAGTGTAGACTACATGTACACTTAGTGTAATCTTTCTGAGTGACTAAAAAGCACAAACAATGTGATAAGAATGTTCTTGAATACATATTGTGTACATTTAGTGTAGGCTTTATTGAACCTGGCCCTTTCTCATTTTCCTTGTAAAAACTATCTTTGCTTATATAACAGTTCTTGAATTTTATTTCTTAATTTCTTTCACATAATTCTTTTTTTTGTCAAAATACTTCCAATAATTATAGTCTAAATCTTTCAATGCATTGTAATATGTTCTTTTATATTTTTCTTTGTCTACTTTTATCACCTCATATGGCCACAGTAAAAAAAAAATGTTATATTTTTCCTCAAATATCATCCACCATTCAGACCATTTTTATTAAACGCCCTCAGTAATATGATCTTTCCATAACCGTATTGCTAATCTCTTTCCTTCTCCATTCCATGCTTTCTCTTTTAACCTTTTTATTTCTTTGCCTATTTTTATATATTCCTTGTTTTGCTTTATCTCTAGCTATATTTTGAGATGATCAGAAAATTCTTTTTCAACTACCTCCCCTTCTCCTATAACGAAATCATCTGATACTATAAAATAATCTATTTTAGCTGCATACATAACCCATGTGTAACTCCATGAATTTCTGTCCCAGAGTTTTAACTTACTACATCTTATAACTTCTAACATTTTTCGTATATCATTTCCTTTCTTTTTACACTTAACTCTTAAACCATAATTAAAGTCCCCGTTATTATAATATTCATGTTTATGACTACATAGTCTGAAATCTGATGAAATAAGCTGTCCCTGTCTTTACAATTAGTAGAAGCATATAATGTTATAATTCTCTGTACTTGTTCTTTCCATTTTAAATCTTCAATGGTTAATATTCCCATTTTTGGTCAAGGTACATCTAATTTCTTTACTATATTTGTACAGAATATGACTATTTCAGAACATCTCTCATTTCCCAAATTCCAGATTATCTATCCTCCCCATAGTTTCTCTGTTTGAAATCTTTCTTCATTTGTTAAAAATCTAGTCTCTTCTAATATAATTACACCTATACTACTACAAAATCCCTATTCTTCCTGCTATATTCTTAAAATTATTCACGTTTGCAGGAAGCACTCTAAAATTGGCATTTTCATTTTCCTTAGAGTCATGGTTTCATACACTCATAGCTAATTACTAGGCTAGATTTCTTAATAGGCCATTTTAAGCCTAGTCAATTTCTCTCCCAAAGATGAGAATCAAACCCTGTACTTTGTGTCTGTGAGTCAAACACCTTAACCATTATACCAATCTCTAATCATTAGCCATGTATATTCATGTTCATCCATTTCCTTTATTTTTTCTTTTGTACTTATCCCTTTGAATTTTCTTTTTCTGTTTCTTACCCTTTTACCGATAGAATCCTTTTTTTTCTTTTACTACCTCCAAATTTATGTCTTCTTCATCACTTATTTCAGAACCTTTTTCTCTGTCCTCTTTATTTTTTTCTCAACTATTTTTTCTTCTATTTCTACTACTTCTAAAATGTATTCTCTTTGTTCATTTCCCCCTCTTTCTTTTTGTTTTTCCTTACTCTTAGTTCCCTTTTTTTTTTGCAATCCATCCATAATGTCAAATGTTCTTACATTTATAACATTTCAAATAACATTTTTGCACCATGTCCCGTTTCCCCACAAATATAACATATTCTTTTGTCATAGTTACTTATCAAAGGTCCTCCCCAGTATTTTACAACACCCCTATTCCCCTCTACACTTATCATGCTTGGTATATGTATATTTTTCTCTTTGTATTTTTAACACAGTTTCACAATCTCAGCCACCAGTCCACAAACCCTTTTTTTCATAAACTTTTGCAATGTCCAGTACTTCTTTGCATAAAGTTTTTAAATTTCCTTTCGAAATCTCTCTTCCTACTTCTGTTTGAAATTGTACATGGATTTTCTTTTTTGTTTCCCTGATAAATGTTTTTATCACATAAAGATGCCATGGCTCACAGTCTTTCCTTTTTTCATATTCTCCACAAAAATGTTCCATTGAAAAAACAGACTCAAATATAATGTCACAATATGTCTCTTTGTTAAGAAGAATTAATGCTTCTACCTCATGTGCCTTTACACCCAAATAAGATATTTTGTTGTCCCATACTTCATACCTGTCCATTTCTTTGTGTTGTTTACTTTGAATCCTTACCGCGTACTTCTGATTTTCATTTTCCTCTGCCTTCTTTTCTGCTACTCCACGTTTGTCTTTTTTTACTTTCTCTGCAATACGTTTTCTTTTTCATCTTACCACTACTCTTTAGGATTTTCTCTGCATCCTCCCTTTGTTTTTTCTCCAGACCGTCCCCACGGGAAACATCTCCTTCATTTTCTGGCTCACTCTGCATCACCATTTCTTGAAGTAAATCATCCTGCAACCCTCCTGATGGGAGGGTTGTAATTATACATCCATCATTTGCTGACTCATCTCCATCAAACAGTTTTTTTTTTAAACATTTCCTCAGAATCCTGCACACATTCTACAGTCTCGATATTCGCTTTCTCCTCCATTTCTTTCACCACTCCATCATCTCCTTCTCTTACCATCTGCCTACCTGTTTTCTGGGCTGCTTCTCTGCCTGGAATAGAAATAAGAAGTGCTCCTCCAAAATGGATCCCACACACAACAACGACGAGTAGCGGAAATTCCCAGATACCCTGGCAAAATTTCCCCTAGTAGTATAAATACCAACTCAGGTCTCCCCTGAAAAGGGGCCACAAACCCAGTGGGACTAACCTGATTAACAATGAATAAATAAAATAAAAGTGCGTTCCACTGTTTCAAAAACCTGATTCATAGGTCAAAAATATAGATGCTATAATCTCACTGTTGCCCATGTCATTATAAATGTGGTTGGCAAATTTATAGAGTGCAGTAAGCATACAGTATTTTGGTCTAAAAACATTTTCATGTCATTTAGTATGTGATTATTAGTGATGTAATCCAGTAATTGGTTATATAGGATCCTTTCAAGAAAATTAGTGATAAAACAAAGGTTGGCAATGGGCCTGAAGTCAGCTGCAGAATTGGGAGATGGGACTCTTGGTAGTTGGATAATAAGGGCATGGTTGAAGGTATTTGGAACAGTCTAAAAATTCAGAGAAAGGTTATAAATGAAGGAGATACATTTGCAAAGGATGGCACTGCCTAACGTTAGTATTTTGGGATACTATTTGTCTACTGCACAATTAAGCATTATAGTTACAAAGTAATTTATCAATAAGGGTTTTAACCTGGTTTTATGGTTATGTTTAGGATTTTTATTCTGATTGGTGAGTGGTTCCACATAAAAATTTTTGAAAATATATTTCTGATTTTACTCAGTGAGAATGACTCATTTCTGTCATTCTGAAAAATATAAATAAATGTGATACACAGGTCTGGTAGGAGTAACCCTTGCCCACAACAGGACAGACTGAAAGACCTGTGCAGCAAAGAAGAGGCTACCTATGTCCAGTTCCACACACTCACTGGCAAAAGGGAACCACAGTCTTAATCAGACCCAAGGGACAATGGTGGAATATTTTTTCACACTCAGTAAAATAAAACATATCTGACAAACCAAAGGTATCTGCTTTTAGTTGTACTACAAGTTATTTAATGCTTCTCCTGCATATCCTTCAGTTACAGCTAGAGAAGGGCTTAGCTTATGAGCAACTCAATCTAATGAAAAATCTACAAAGAAGCATGTTTGTCAAAAAGGCAAGCCCCATTTTTCAGTCCCCAGAACTGCTGTATATCAGATGTTCCATAGCAGCACATACTACAGAACTGAAATTAACAAAAGAACAAGTACCACTGCTGGTGTATGTTTAGAAACGACATTGGCAGTGAATTCTTTTAGAAACAACTGGGAAGTTCAACATCAGGGAATGAATGTCTGTATATGGAACCTCATCTAGCCAGAACTTTAACAGGGACAAGGACACCGATTTAATTCACAAATTGAGAATTCTTCAGGTGAGGTTCACCAGACAAGAAATGAAAGGCACAGTGCTATAACAGTACAAAAAAGAGGGAGGGAAGAAGTGAAGAGGTGGAAGAGGACAGTACATGGAGTTGAAGACAACAAAGGCATAAACTTGAAAGGCTGCTGCTTCAAGGGCCAAGAAGAACAGATTGCAGTAATCTTCAGTGTGATAATTTCACACATATTTGAGGCAACAGAGCATGGGACTGATGTCCTCACTGGAGAAACAAAGTTGGGTATAGCTATAAAGAATGGAAAAGAGTCTAAAGAATGATCTGAAAATGGTGACAAATGTGGTAGTGGAAGATGCAGACATACACAAAATATTGTACCCGGGCCCCCATGGTCCTAGTGTAAAGGATCACACAGGAGAGAGCAACCAATGGCAGTAGAAAAGGCTCTTGGGGTATTAGTCATGCCTGGATTGGACCAACAGGAACAGAATGAGAGAACAGTGGCAGTAGCTAACAGTGTGTTCTGTAACATCCTTGGAAATGTAGACTCTAGAAGCTTCTTCTCCTTTGTGAGGTATTTCTGTGGCCTTTCCAGCTACTGCAGATGTCTTGTGAGGTACATTCCAAAAGGGGCGTTGTACTCTATAATGGGTCTAATGAGTGTTGAGTAGAGGGGAGCAATGATCTCATTTTTCCTGGATGAGAACCCTTTTATGATGAGGTGTGCCACGTAGAAGGACTTCCTGACTACTGTGGCGATGTGACTATCAAAGGAGAGACTACTGTTCACCTGGGTCCCAAGGTCTCTTATCACACATTCAGTGTTAAGTAGATTGCTGCCTATGTGGTAGTTCATGGGTACAGAGATTTTACCAAAGGGGATAACACTGCACTTTTTGGCATTGAGCTTGAGGCCATGGTTCTGACACGAGGTATCTGTCTCAGCGAGGCCCTTCTGTAGGATGTCCACATCATTTGGGGGCTTGAGTATGGCTCCTAGTTTGCAGTCATCTGTGAACTTCGTTAGCCAGAGGCCTTCTGTGTTAGCCTGTACTTCAGAGAAGTAGATACCAAACAGGAGAGGTCCCAGGATGGAACCCTATTGTACTCCACTTGTCACTGCTTTGAGGTCAGATTTGGAGTCTGCAACTTTTACAGTGTGGGTTCTGTCAGTGAGCCATTTGGCAACCCATCTTGTGAGGTAGGGATTTATACCTAGTTTAGTGAGTTTAGCTATAATTCCAGAATGGGGGATGGTGTTGAAAGCCTTGGCGAGGTCAAGATAGGCTGTGTGAACCACCTTACACTCATCTATGGCTTTGGTGACTGCCTCAAAGAAGTCGATCAGGTTCAGGAGGCATGATCTGCCTTTCACAAACCCAAACTGAGTGGGATCCAGAGTTTGGAGGTTACCAATGACTTTGTTAATGAGTTCCATGATGATACATTCCACAGCCTTGCAGACCAGGCTCATCAGGCTAATAGGTCGATAGTTCCTGGGATCAGTGGTGGCTCCTCCTTTGTGGAGTGGGATAACTGTTGCTGTGTGCCATTCAGTGGGCACAAAGCCTGACGCAAGGCTATTATTGAACATGGTGCTTAAGTGGGGAGCCAGTTCGTTCTGAAGTTCATGTAAAACGCAGCCTGGGATGTTGTCCAGTCCCATGGATGCTGTGTTTTTGGCTTTAGAGAGTGCAGCTTTTACCTGTGTAGTTGTGATTACAGGGACTCTGCATTCTTCCTGTATATATATATATATATATATATATATATATATATATATATATATATTTATGGGCCCTTTAGGGGGTGAGGGGGGGCTAAAGTTTGCACTGAACCTATCTGCCAGGATGTTGGCAATATCAGTTGGTTCTGTAATTTTCCTACCATTGTGCTATAACTCAGAGCAGATCTGGGTGTTGCCATCGAGATTCTTGACATAGTTATAGAATGCTTTGTGGTTGTCCATAGAATTAGTGGTGATTTTGTTTTCATAGCTAGCTTTGGTGGATCTTGTAAGGGATCTCAGCTTCTTACTGAGGCTGACCAGGGAGCTCCTCCACTCATGGGATTTTACTCTCTTTTGCAACAGTTTCTTCCTTCTGTTGTACAGTTTGTTTATGGCAGGGGAGCACCAGATTAACTTCCTTTTTTGGAGGATAGCATCTTGGTTCTGTTTGGGTTAGCACGATCCATGCACTCGTGTAAGTGCTTATAGAGTGCATTTGTGTAGGATTCAGCAGTTGTAACTGTATTGTCCATCTGCATGGGTGTCATGAAGTTCACCACTTCTGTCTTAAGAAGCATGAAGTTGGCTTTGGAGAAAATTTTTACCGTGGTTTCCTTAATGGGGGGTGGGGGCAGGATGTGGATATCAAGGGTGATTAGCTTATGGTCAGATCGGACCAAAGAGGAGTTGACTTCAGGTATGGAACACCAGTCACTCATGTTGGTAATGACTAGGTCTAGGATATTGTTGCCCCTGGTGGGGGTGTGGATAAGTTGATCCAGGGCATTGGAGTTTATGAATTCCAGAAAGCGTTGAGCTAAGGAGTTGGTATATGAGTAGTTTTCCCAGTTAATGGTGGGGTAGTTGAAGTCGCCCATTATTAGGGTGTTTGGTTTACAGTTTTTTTTTTTTTTTACAGAAAAGTAGCAAAAACAGAGATGTTAATGAGAGATGTATGTCTTCTTCAATTTATTCTTTAATAATAATGTAAGATGATGAGTATTAATAATAACTAGACCATCTGTATACAAGAGACATTGAGTTGTCACCTGTCTTTTTTATTTATTTTTTTGTGGATTATCTAAAAATGGGTGTTCTAATCTGGTTCTCTGGTATTGTAAGTGCTTTCTCCAGCTCTGGAGTGTTTGAAGGACACTTTAAGTCTTTTGCTATTTCCCCAGGATTGGCTGTGTTGGTTTTCAAAATCAGCATGTCTAAACACTGACAAGGAGTGCCAACATTTAAGAAATGCTGATGCCCTACTGCTCCTTCTGTTACTGACTTGCTGAAAGGCTTATTGAATTGAAGAAGCAACCAATCACATATTAAAAACAATGCAGGGAATCCTGTAAAATGTAATGAATAAAACACAGTGACTCTTGGTATGAATCTTTTATTTTTTCATGAAGAAATATGGAATACTTTATTGTGGCTGCTATATATTTCTGTAAAATAAATTTGTCATGCATTATTCTGGCTATTATTTTTATCATCATCATCAGGCATCTGAGTTGTATGCAGCAACAACAAGGTTATAATGTAATTATGGGGGCTATCTGTGAATATAAATGACTGACCCTGCTGTCAGGATTAAGTTAAACAGTTATTAATTTGGCTTTAAAGAAGTAGTGTACATTTGTGTAAAGCAATTTGCTATTCTTTACTGTAACCATTTTCAACACAGACATATGAAGCATACACTGTTAGAGGGCATTCTTAGGCGGAAGTATTATGATAAACTTCTTCAAGCAAAATTGTTCAGACATTATACTGCTATTATCTTTAGAGAAGATAAAATATGAGAGCATAACCATGATTTGTTGATTGTCAGGCTGCAGTTTAAGCTAATGGATTGTCAGATGCACATGAATAGACATTGTCAGAGCCACACAAATAGAGATATTGTTAGAGGCACATGAATAGTCACATAATACCTCAAGTATTGCAAGGCTATAAAAGAAAGATAAGAAAGCTTAACTACGTCTGCTTATGATGCATAATTGTCAGGTCATGGAGACAGTGTTAGTCATGTGACTATATAGTTCTGTTTAGAATGTGCAGTCAGAAACAAGAAACTTTCAAGAATAGCAGATGGAGAAAGAAAGTTTATTGGATTATGTAACAGTCAGCTAATTAGAAAGAAACCATCATTGGATGGGGAGAGGAAGTTTACTGGACATGAGATTTTGAAAAGAAACTGTCATGTGATGCAGAACAAAACTTTGTTGAATGTAAAAGGAACAGGGGCTTATACTCAGAGGTAGGGGAAATACAATTATTTGTTATGTTAAAAAGAAAACATAAGAGGTGTGAAAGGTATTCGAGAATGTACTAAAAAAACACTCCCAGGACTGAGGGATATCACACTGCTGATTTTTTTTACTCTTTTGTGTATAAAAGAAACCATAGTCTGTTGTTATTTAGATTCACATTTTTATAACTCTCAAGCTGCTGCTGTATCCTGCTCATGAATAAATCTGCTTCCTGCAAAATGACTGTCTCCAAACAATTTATTTCAGATCATCATATACAATGAATTAAGTGTCTGTAATTGATGTGTATGGAGGCCATCTGGGGATAAAGGTGACTTATCCCTACTATTTGAACACTGTTAAACAGTTATTGATGTGGCGTGTTAGGAGTAGTATCATACAGTGTATTGTATTCACTAAAGTCAGTGTAAAAATCAATATTGCTGTGGTTTATGCTTGCTTACATATCTGTGTAGAGGGAGTTTGCAATGTATTTAAGAGCAACACATTTTTTTGATAGGTTCATAGTTATATATGAGGCTAATGGCTACCTAGGCCTTTATAAGCCTAGCTGTGCAATCCAACCCAGCTGTGTCCCTATGTATCATGGGCATTTATTAGGAGGGGTATGTTAGGAAGTTTCTAGAGGTTATATGCATGTGGGGTATGTTCGTTTGGGCATTACTGTCTGCTTCTGTCAGAGACATGGGAGCCAGACCCAAGTGAAATTCTGATTTCCCATCCATTGATCAAGGTTATGCTTAAATAGAGTTAGGGATGGACACTGCTTCACATGGATGGAGAGTTTTTTCCTGATCATGGGGATCCTCTGAGACACATATCTGTCTATCTACATGTCTTATTTATGTCACAGGCAAAATTTTAACCATTGGATCTAGTGGTTCTGATGCTGTTCATTTTGTGGATGTGTAAAAGTTCAGTCAGAGCTGGATCCATGGATGTCTTGTATGCCAGGCACAGATCACCTTTCAGTAATCTGTAGGAGACGGAGAATAGAGATAGGGCTTTAAAGCAATCCATACAGGAAAATATGTTTATATACTGGATTCTGCTGGTAAGGAACCTTTGTAGGTGTTCCAGCTGTTCCATGTGTTTGGTCAGGTACATGCTGAAGGGGTAATTATCCTCAATGATGGGTCTGATAAGGCCAGAAAGTGGCACTACGACTTCCTTGGACCTGGATGCCATGCCCTTACTTATAAATTGGGTGATAAAGAATGATTTTCTTACTACCTTGGCCACATGTTGATCAAAGGCCCGATTACTGTCTACATATGTTCACAGATTCCCAACTACTGTGTCAATTATTAGGGGTGTGTTATTGATGGAATAATTAGTCTGAGTGGCAGTTTTCCCAAAAGGCACTAAAATGCATTTCTTGGCATTGAGTTTTAGCCCATGACTTTGGTGTCAGTCATTTGTCTGTGTTAGACCTTCTTGTAAAATGTTTGTGTTATGTAGGGAATCTATAATAGATCCCAGTCTGCAGTCATCTGTCAACATGGTCAGCCAAAGGTCCTTGACATTAGCCTTTACCTCTGAAAAGTAGATGTCAAATAGGACTGATCACCTCACACAGCCCTTAGGTACCCTGCTGGTGACCATTCTCTTAGTGGAAGTGATATCACCAATCATGACTTCCTGGGATCTGTCTGTGAGCCAGATGGTAATCCAGCAAGTTATGTAAGGGTTTATGCCCATTTCAGTGAGTGCACCTTAGCCAGCTCTAGCTACCATATTTCCCCAAAAATAAGACTGGGTCTTATACTCTTTCCCCTGCCGAAATATGCATTAGGGCTTATTATTAGGGGATGCCTTATTTACCCCCACCGTACAACAATCTACATTTATTCATTTATTCATGTACAAAAATTGACATTTATTTGGTACTTTTCTGTTATTGGACAACAGTTCTAAGTAATGCATTAACAGTTGTGTGAGAATTCTACATAAACAGTGCACCAAACATTTCAAATTCAGAATATCTACACCTTGGCTTTCACAGTTATTCAAATACAGTCATGTCATCTTCTTCTGAAACATTGTCATAAGTCTCCAACACCCGAATTTCAGCCTGAATTTCGTGCGACTCCATTTCCTGCAGAACCATTGGCCCCAATCTGTCATGCCTAGCAAGAAAGCTCTCTTTAAATGAGCACTGCTTGTCCAAGTAGCTTGCTCGTAGTGCACTGGCAGCACAGCTGTCAATGATTTTATCCCATGAATTTTTCACCCAAGTCATGACCTCTTGCAGGCTAGGCTTCACAAAGTTTCCATGCTAATTTCTCTCCATTCTATTTTCAATGTAGTTATTGAGTTTCATGCGCAAATGATCCTTGAATGGCTTGTTTATTGCAATATCAAGAGTCTGGAGATAGGCAGTCATTCCTGCAGGAATCATTATTTGATCTATTTTTCTCTGTGCAAGGAATTTCTTCATTTCTTTAGCACGGTGAGTGCTGGCTGAATCCCAGACTAGCAGACCTCTTTCGTCACCTCGCAAAACAAGTGGCAGCATTACATCGACCCACTTCCTTATTGCTGCTTGTGTACACCAGGCTTTTTCGGTTTCAAGAATGTAAATGCCTGAACTAAGTTCAATCTTATCTTTCTTGCTCTTACTAATGATTAGAGGTGGGGTTTTCTTTCCATCTAGATGAACTGCCAAAATACAGGTAACACGTGCACTGTCGTAACCAGTGGAGGGAATGTAGTTGACGAGGCACCCCTTTGATCAATTGTTGTTTGAGATCCTTGGCCCATAAACACTGCAGTTTCATCCATAGCAATCATGTTGGAGAGTTGGTATTTAGAAAAGTCGATGCCATCAACAAAGGACTTGAACGCAAGTGCATGTTTAATAACTTCAGTATTTTCCAGCTTGAACAGTGTTGTTGATCTTCTTAGAGACAGTTCATATTACTGAAGGAAGCCATCCAGCCAGTGTTGTGATGCTTTGAATTCTTCTGGGGATATTTCTAACTGTGGTGCCATTAAAAGGGCAAATGCTTGAATATCAGCCCTGCGCACAACCAGAGCCTTTGCTCTCCTGTTAGCAATCCATTCACATATGATGCCTTCCAGCTCAGGAAATAATAGTTGCTGACCTGATCTACACTTGCACTTCTTAGCATTTCCTTCATCGGCCTGTTGACTGAGGTTATCATATGCTGCACGCCATTTTCAGACCATTCGGAGATCTAAGTTCTCTTTGCAGAAAGCCATCAGATTCTTTCCCCGGGAGTCCTCCATGATTCCTTTCTTGTACTCGACTGAATAGCTCTTTCTTTTTGCACTCATCTTGTCTTGGGGGGGGTGGGTTAATTGAAGACTTACGAGACCAGAGTGGCAGCACAAAATGGTGCCAGTTAAGAAGAGATGACACAATCAAAGCTGTTCGTTATCAAGTGTGCACACTTTATGCACATTGTCTGTACTTTGACCGATCAAAGTACACCTGCTAGTGTTTATGGGCCAAGGATCTCAACCATCAAGTGTGAGTAATGATTAGGGTTACAGTAAGAATCGTGGAGGACTCCCAGGGAAAGAATCTTATGACTTTCTGTAAAGAGAAGAAGTTGGATGTCCGAATGGTCTGAAAATGGTGAGCAGAGTATGATAAACTCAGTCAATGGGTGTCAGTAATATTATTTTATAATTCAACACGTCTGTCATGTGTTGTTGATGAACTTATCTGGGGCTTATTTTTGGGTTAGGGCTTATATCATGACCACCCTGGAAACCATGCTAGGCCTTATTCTCTGGTTAGGTCTTATTTACAAAGAAATATGGTAGCTGGCATGTACCATCTTCCCATCATCAATTGCCTTTGTAACTTTCTCAAAGAAGTCTACCACATTTAGTAGGAATGATCTTCCGTTGACAAAGCCAGACTGGGTTGGGCCCAGTGTTTGAAGGTTTCCTATGTCTTTGTTGATCATTTTCATGATAATTCATTCTGTGGCTTTGTATATTACACTATTCAAACTAATAGGTCTGTAGTTTCCGGGGTCAGTTGATGGTCCACTCTTGTGAAG
>NC_056735.1:18302922-18422922 GCF_019279795.1 Protopterus annectens | reverse complement strand
TCAGGAATGTGTTGAAAAGATGCAGAAAAGACAGCATGTGAGAAAAGAAGAAAAATAATGTTGGTGATGGGGGTTGATCAGGGTGGGGAGTAAATGGGGGGTGCTGGGAGGTGTGCATGTTTGGAGGAAGAGACAGTAGGCAGTGAGAAGAGGTCTGTATTTCACCTAAGGCCAGCCAAGCAAGCCCTGTATATGGTATTTAACTCATTGCCTGCAACGGATATCTGGAAGTTTGAGCTGTAACTTTCAATGTGTGGAATTTAAACTTTTTCATAGAAACAAATGATGTCCTCACATTTTAAACAAATGTTCATATTTCTGGAACCGTAGGGGTTACTAAAGAAATATGAATGTTAAAATTTTCTGCACAAACTATTTTTATAGGATATTATTCTTTAGGTTCTAGGCCTTAAAACTGGATTTCATAAGTCACATAAAACACAGTAACTATTAAGTTTATAATATTTTGTAAAGAACTTACAATATCTCAGCAACTGCTCAAGTTATACACATACTGTCAGCAGCATTTTGTTCATCCTACTGAGGGCTTTCATGTGTGGCTAAGCAGTTCTGTCTGTGTTGGTTGCCAAGATATTTAGAAAAAGCGTGAAATATATGGCAATATAAATAAGTATTATATGAACAACAATTAATTTATCTTTACCTGCACTAGGCATAGGTCAAATATCAGTACAGTTGTGTTTCTCTTTGTGTAAGCTTTAAGATGGGTGCATGGCTTTAGAATTATTAATGCAAATATGAGCAAGCAATGTTTGATGCCTAGAGGCATCAGCATGCTGAAACTGCAGAAACACCTGAAGGCATTACCTAGCTGAAATTGTTAAGACTGCCTGCAACATCCTCCATACCTCATACCCCATATATATACCCTGCCACAGATTGCTTGTCTCACTGAATTCTTGGCTGTGGCTCCTGTGTGGGGTCTCCATGGTACACTGCCCTAGAGAACTGTGCTCGCTAAGCCAGCACCTAGTACTCAATGAAAACTAAAAATCGTAAAGGTGACTGCTACAGATATCAGAAGATATCCCATCTTATCTTCAGTTTAAAATCTGTTTGAAAATGTACCTCTCAGGCAAATGTCCCTTCACTTGTAACAGCCCCATTACCAAGACCCTTTCTTATTCTAAACCTTAGCCTGTTTATAAGTTACAATCCCAAAGAAATCATACCTGTCAGTATAATATTAGTGCATGTCTACTATCCCCATTGCTAATTCCCCACTTTATGCAGTTATACCAAACAAATTTAATTAAATTCTCAAAGTTTTACTATACTAATATCCTGGTTACAGGTTTCTAGTGATCCTAACTGATTGGATAAACATGATATATGCCTTATCAGCTGACTGTGTACTAATATTACAGGAAGAGTATGTATATACACTGTTGAAATGTTAAATCTACTGATGTGTGAGCTATGCATGCTGTCTCTACTATTTTCTATAAATGTGTCTGAGAGTAATATGCTGCAGATACTGTAAACTATATGCAACATGGGGTCACTAATTAAGTTATATAATCCTGTTTGTTCATGTATATTTTTACTGATAGCTCATTTAAGTGTAGGTAATAGGAAGCTGTTCTCCTCAGGTTGCCTCTAAAAAGGGGCTTTCCCCTGTAAGACTTTCCTGGTAAATAAAGTAAAATAAATAAATAACAAACAAGCAAACAAACATAAACACAGAATTACATTTTCTTCTAGAGATGATAATGCATTCACAGTCTTTATATCAATATTGCAATATTTATTTTAATGCACATAAACATTGCAGTATTATCCTCTGGCAGTCACCATCTGTTCACATCTTAGAATATATACAACTTAGACATAAAGTATCAGAGAACTTTTGCTCAGCCAGTCCAAAGGTGTCACATAACTGTACTAAATTCCATTCTACATGCTAGTTTAACTGATATTTTTCCAGAAATGTGAAAAAGCATGCATATTTGTATAATTAATATTAACACCAGGTAATATCTGTATATAACTTGCAGTTGAATTGCCAGTGCCAGTTTTCTTCAACATCATGTAAGGTTTCACCTGATGCCATGCAATAGTTTGCAAGTCATTTGGCTCTGGAAATATTAGTGTAAATGTGGAAATAATACATATGTTTATAAACATCTAGCAATATCTTTCCATCTCTTACCATGACATTTGGCACACTGTCTTTAATAACATGTAGCTCTCTCAGATGTGGAAATATACATATGAATATGAAAGTATGGAAAGCGGGTGGCAAAGAATGATTAATATCTCCATAACAAAACAGAATATCCTAGAGTAGCATTCTTGGCACAGTGGGTTTTTTTACTTACACCTTGTTCTTTCGTAGTTAAAAGTCACCCCACAAAAGATATTAGGACACCTTAAGGAGCTATGGGTGTTAAACAAAGTTGCTATAGGTGTGAATGAGATAATGACAGATGAGGCCTTGTTCCACTTCTAGTCCTGCTCTGCTATACTTCTGAGTTCTAGGGGCGTGTTTCTGAGAGCATATAACTTTGGCATTGGCATAATGCTTTGCATGAGATATTCTCCAGGCAAGCTTTGTAAACTTAAACATAAACTGAGATTTAAAGTAAGACATGATTGTCATGGCTCCAAAGGGTATTTGCAATGTGTTTGCTGCTGTATGTCTGATTCCAAACAAGTACAAAATTCTCTTTTACATTGTGAACTCTTTCATATTCCTAAATTCTCACATACCACCTAACTCAAAATATTAAGAGAGCTCACCTCTTTAAGTGCTAGTGTTTGAAAAATACTATATAGTTCTTGTCAGTGGTTTCGACCAAACGGTGGTACCTGGCAGTTAGAACAGGTTAACATCATACACAAACCTCTCACTTGAGTATTTCCAGCCAAGGGTGTTTGAAGGCATTTTCTGTCAAAATATTACACACTGCAACTCTGCCTAGTTTAAATTCTTCATTCCATTTTTAACTGTTTATTTCTTTGCAATAGTCTTCTTTTTCACAACTGTTTCCTTCCATCTGACATTTTCAGACTTCATATTATCAAGCCTTTTCATTTCTGTACTACCCAAATACTTTGTCTTCATAGCTCTGTGCAACAATATGCAGTTTATTTTGAAAATGCATTATTCTGCTAATACAAGTCTTATAAAAAGTAATCTTCTAGCAGAGATTGTAAAGAATTTTTCAAAAGCAAAACAGTGCTCAGCTATCATGCATATACCTGCACTTATTGTAAGCTTCAATTTTAATTATGTGAGCATCCTTTTTCTGTATTACATCATCGTTACACTGCTGCAGTATGTATGTCTCTTTTTATATCACTTTTGAAATGCTTCATGCCTTTATTTCTCATGTCTGACTTATCTGACTCAAACCTTATTTTAAACAGATATGTTTCCCAATTAATTCTTTCCTCTTGGTTGGTCTTTGCTTTACTCTTGGTTTGCAATCTGAAGCTTATCATAAGGGCAGTTTTGTTTTTCTTAAAAGCCTGCCCATTGTTTTATTATTCTTTATATGATAGATTTTCTCTGTTATGAAAGCATCAAACAACTCAAATTCACAGTCTTGGCTGTGATCTTCAGGTCGATAGCAGAAGCTTCTGTAGCCTTGCAGAACATTATGCTTTTGCGTAGAGTAAATGTCTAGTAAATGGTATGATCTTTCATGGCTGGCATTGATTACTAAACTTATTACTTACTAAGTGCTGCTGTTCTTTCTTCTCTTCAAGAAAAGTAAAAGAGTTAAATACCTTTATGGCTTCTTTCTAACCAAAACAGATAGTAATGCAGAATGTTGTAACTTTTCAAATGCTTCAGCTATTCTACTTGCACTAAGGAATCAATTGAATTTCTGGATCCAAAGTTTCCAGTCATCAGCCATATTTCATTCAATCAAAGAAATTCCCAGGGTGGTGCATTTGAGCCATATTTCTACTGAGAATAATACTTCTTATAATTTGAAATATGGAGACTTTCAAAAGTACATTAATTCTTCAGTTATGGCAGGTATTCTTCATTGTCTGACACAGCATCATTTTTAGCCTTAAAAATGTACACAGACATAAGCTGTGATCTAACTTTCATGATATCTATATTCACACCAAATTCTCTGGACGTTCTGCTTCCTGAGTGACATGCAAATCGCTTTAATTATCATATTCGTCTTAAATCTATACAGCCCACATTCCTTGGATGGACAAGAGAAGGAACAAAGTCCAGTAAATAGAAACATATTAGCTAGCAGTAATGAGCTAGGAAACCCATCCAGTGAATCCTGATGTTGATTGCTTTTGTAGAAAAGGACAGTCCATAACTTGAAGGATTTCTGCTAGAAGGAACTTTCAGTAAAACCAGATCCAATTTTATGACTAAGTTACCACAGAACTTGAAAGGAAAGTACCAGTAAATATGGCCATTCTGAACCTCAGCAGGGTGTTTGTTTCAGTCCTCTTCTGACATCTGAATAGAAAACTATGGGGCTTAGAGATTTGTCCAAGACCGAGGATGTAGACTGTTTCATGCTTTAGGTCAAAGAGGGATGATGTCCTGAATAAGGAACACAGTTAGTGGGTGTATTCTTGGATCTGTACTTTTATAAAAACCTGTACTGAATTATCACTTGTGAGATAGGCAAATCTACATTTATGTAAAACTAATTAAACCATATTAACAAGTTCACTTTTATAAACATTATACATCACATATATTGTTATATATCATATAATCTAAGTGATATTACATACATTATTCAATTCCTGCCTTTTTGTAAACCATATTACTCCTTCAAAACATTTGTATACAATATTCCAACAATTTCCATTTTATTCTATGTAATTTACTCCTACCTTTTACTAAAGATTCCACTTCCTTTTTTAGCTCTGTTACAATATTCCCTACTTCAAGTATAGTTGGTTTAGACTTTGATTTCCATTTTCCAGTAATTGCTTTTTTGGCAGCCACCAGAATTAAACTTAAGAAGGCCTTACTATGCATAGGCAATTCAGATCCTGTATACCAGCTCAAAAAATCATTTCCTTAGTTACACTCATTTGTTCACCCAATATTCCTGACAGAGTACTTTGTCAAGAATTTCATAAGTCTGCCCAGTTGCATCTTTCATCTCCATTACTTCTCCAACATTTTTATCTGCCTGAGAGAAATTTCTTTGGAGTGTGCTTGGGGAATAAAAGTGTCCATGCAAACATTTCCAGGCAAAAATCTTGAATCATCTAGATTATGTTGCATATTTGGGTACCATACATATGTCCACCCATTGTTTCTTTGTGAATTCCATATCTAATCTTTCTTCCCAATATTTACTGACCTCTTCTGATTATTCCTATAGTTATTTTGCATTATTTTCTATGCCCTACTAATTATCCCTTGCTTAACAGGAGCTTCTGTTCTAGATTTAATTAAATACTCAGTTGGTACAGGTCTTTCATTTAAGATTTCCCTATCCCTGATAGGGAAGGCAATCGCTAGCTTGCAGTCCAAATGTGTTCTTGGCCTCTTCCCATCATATTACCTTTCCCTCTCTAATTATTTGTTCCCAATACCTTGGTTCCTTTGCCATCCTCCTCAAGGAAATTCCAGTCCCCTCTACTCATTCTCTGTACCCCTAATTACAGTCATCCCTATCACCAGAATCATCATTCTCCATCCCTGTGTTGGCTTAATTGTTAGTATACTTTCTGCTTCTTTATGAATATAATATTCTGTAGGACTGTTGCTATTCTCCTTAAGGATATGTCCAAAATCGAATTCTTTCCTTAGTTCTTGAATTATCCCTCTGCTTCATAATCACCCCTCCCCCTGCTTCATCATCATCCCTTTCCACTTTGAATGTAGCTTTCTGTTTGTGTTATATATAAGAGCCTTAACTGTGCAGCTCTAAAATATCCTTCCAAATCAGGTAATCCTAAACCTGCTTGTTCTGTTGGGAGGATCAATTTATACCACTTGACTCTTGACCTCTTCTCCTCTCAAAAAAATCCATCGACTCTTTGTTAATTACTACTTATAACTTCTCCTCTGGTTGATAAAAATATGCCTGATCTATGCATACAACTAAAAGGACTAAAAACATTTTACTGCTCATCTTTTTCTATCCATATCCATAGATAAGAGCTTCCAGTTTCTTAGTTTATATATTATCTTTTGTTTAGTCTCTCACCACAGATCCTTAGCTACCATAACAAAACCCATTTTAACCCATGGTCCTAAATACTTCATTTTATCATGTCTCCATAAAAATGTGTATTGCTGAACCAGTTTATGTGTGTGCATACATAGTTTATAGCTGTAGCCTTTGTTTTATCTTCATTAATTTTATATTCCCCCAAAACACTGGAATGGTCTTAGAATATTCCACAACACTGAGATGTTCCTTTCTGGTTCCATTAGGTACAAAATAATATCCTCTGCAAATAAAGCCAATCTTTCTGAACACCATGTCAGTTATATCCTTGAATTTCTGAGTCACTTTTTTTTTTTTGCCAATGTTTCTAAATATAATGCAAATAACAAAGGGGAAAGAGGACACCCCTGTCTGGTTCCTCTGTTGAAAGGAACCCTCCTACTTTCATTTTTGTCTCTGAACCATCATATATCCTTCTATTAACCTTATTATTGCATCAGAAAATGTAAATGCTTCAATTGCCCTACTCTTAAAATCCCAGCTTACTCCATCAAATGCTTTCTCGGCATTAAGACCTACCAATAATAGCAGTATTTACTTACATTCTGCTTCCTCTCGATCATTATTATTGTATTAATGTTGTCAAATGTTTGCCTCCCCTCCACAAAGCCACATTGGTCCATATCTATCAGTTTTGGCATCACCTTTGCCTTGATGTATCACTCTTGACTGAATTTGAATCAGAAATAGTTGAATAACTAAACAACTAGATCAATCTTTCTACTGACCGCACACAAATAGGTGCAGCTGTAGAGGCTGGCAGTGGGGGGAGTCTATGGAAGGATTTAGAAAGGACCTGAGAATGTTAACACACCTTTATTAGACCACAAGGAACAGGCAGTAAAGGCAATGTAAGTATGCTTGGATGTATTCTCAAAAGGAAATGCTTTTTTTCTAGTAGAAAAGTGGCATTCCATCCACTCCCAGGGCCTTGGTCAGATCACACATTGAGTGTTGCATGCAGCTCTGAGCCCATAAATGACATTTCTGCACTGTTCTTGGCTCTGTCACAGCTATATAATATCGTATCTATATGTACTTATGTGTTTTCCATACATTCTACTATACAGTGTCTGAGCATTCATGTTTTATCTACTCCCAAGAATCTTTTGCCTCAGTAGAAAGGTGGATCACTAATGTTCATCTTATCTTAAATCCCAGCAAAACAAAACTACTTCTGTTTACCCCAAACAAAGCAAAAATCTCTCCACTTTCCTTCTCTATCTCCTCCAAAAATAGAACTGTCATTTCACCCTCTCGCCACACCAAGCTCCTTGGCATCGAAATAGATAACAACCTCCACTTTGACATCCATATCTCTCAAACTATAAAAAATTTACACAAAAAATGGGTTCCCTATACAGACATAAAAACTTTCTATCAGATCAGGCTAAGGTCACCGTAGCTCAAACCCACCTTATTTCCACACTAATGTATGCAGCCCCAATTCTCACTTATGTTAGGAAATCTGACCTAGATAAACTTGAGTCTTGTTATGACAAAATCACCAAGTTTGCAAAAAATACCCATTTTAGAACCCATCACTATATACCTCTTAGGCAACTTCAGTGGCTTGAGCTCCCACAGCTATTAACCTATCACCAACTTGTCATAGCATACAACAGCCTAAAACATTCTGACAAAACTCCAACTCTAAGGCAATTACTGACTATACACCAAATCGTCCACTCCGCTCTGCCAACAAATCAGTCCTCTCTATCACCTCAGCCAACAACACAGCAGGTAAAGCTCTATTTTCACGCAGTATAGCAAAAACTTGGAATAATCTTCCTCCATCTGTGACTTCTGCATCAAATACCACACAATTCAAAAACTCCCTTAAGGCCCATCTTATAAATTCTTGGCTCTGTCCATGTGTCACATAGTCCTAAAATCTGTTACCTCCACACTTTCTCTTTTCTCTCATATTTCATGCCCTCAGTAAACATGGTTGTTACAAATGGTATCCCTTGACAAAAAGAAACTTGTTGTAATCTCTGTCTGTTTTTTTTTCACAACAAACAGAATGTACATATGTAAATATTGCTGATTTGAATTTTTTTTTTACTATTTCTTTTCTCACTAAATACTACTAGTATAACAATGTCTTTACACTATGTATAATGTCATTATTGTTATTTGTTTTAATTAAGTGGAGCTTTTCTCCCCGGGCCTCCGCTGTAAATGGACCTCGCCCAGTCAGACCATCCCGGTTAACAAATGTAAAATAAATAAATAAACGTTATCCTGTGCTTCATATGTAGGCATGCATTACCTGCTGGAAAGTTATGATATATATTATGTCAGTGTTATATGCCATGTCTTGCTGTACTGTTTAGGTGAGAGCTCCCTGTGACTCCACTAAACTTGGACCTCCAAGCTGGAAGTTACTGGTTAACAATTGGAAATAAGTAAATACAAGAGACAGGACATCAGGCTGATAGAAGGAATCCAGGGGAATATTACCATACATATCAGTATGGTGGAGGACAGGAGACATGTTTTGAGACTAGAGAAGCTAATGCTCTTTTTTATCAGAGAATGTAAGAGACAGAAGAGAATAATACTGGCTCCCATGACCATGTCTGGAAGATATCAGGGGGTCTTCTGAACAGGAAAGGCAGAGGGGAAGGAGAGGATACAAGAAGTGGAATGTAAGGATTAACTACTCCTGGAATCCTAAAAGTACTTCATGACAGAGAAGGCTGTAGATCTATGGAATGGACTTCTGGAATGGGCTGTGGAGAGGTACTCTACAAAGCATTCAAAAGGGTATGGGCAGGTGGAAAAGGTTATAGGGGAAGGTAGATATGGTAATGTGCAATGATAAATACACTTAATGTGGCAGATTAAATAGGCGTATTGTCTCATTATGCATTGAGACAGATGTAATTTATATGAGGTGCACAGGGATGACTTTATGTCACCTGCTCATGACTGACATCAATCTAGTGTTAGTGCAGCATATTTGTACTATTGTACAATGTCAGAAGATACAATGGTCCCCTTGAGGATCTTTTGAGTCTGCTGGTCATGTCCTCCTTTTGAAGAGAAAGTGCCAGAGGCATCTTTGGTTTGATTCCATTTCTTTTGATGAAGCCATTGTGGCAGTTGTAGCGTTCCATGATGGCAAGGGGTGAAAGACTGGATGACAGGAATTTGGAAATGAAGATGATTGATATTGTTAGGGTGATGTAGTTAATGGGTCTTTTCAATGTTATTTGGAATACAGTGACAGTCCCTCTGGATTAGCATATTGGGGTGATAGTCCACATTCTCAGGGAAGTGGACAGGGTGGTTTGTTTCAGGTATAGAGGGATCATGCCATGCACTTCATCTTTCTATAGAAAACCAATACCAGGGTGTTAGAAAGGAAAAGTTGACAGCTATCCTATGACTGAAGAAGAGCAATGCTGATTCTTCTTGGGAATTGAACCATAGACAATGTGTGCCGTTTATTTCCCATGTTTGCTGTGTAGGTTTTGCTGCACATTCCCAAGATAGCAGTATAACAACATTTGTTGCTAAGTAAAAAACTCTTTTAAGTATTCCCAACTAACATCAAATCCTGAAAATATTTTAACTGGTAGATGGAGCCCTGAAAGGTTGTCTTCCTTATGAAATGCAGAATGATTGCAGATGTTTCTTAACAGTATGGCGCTATACTCATCCTACTGCCCCAGAAAATGATTTGTCTGAATGAATTTCTCACACAACCCAAGGCAAGTGAAAGTCATCAGAAATGCATTCTACATGGATAAATGGCTTAAATATCTGTGGGGTGACCCTAGCCAGGTAGTTTTGTTATGCTGTTCACATGACAACTAAACCAAGTTCAACCTAGGGTCTGTTTTTGCCACTGCTTGGGAGAACCATTTAGCAAACAGATTGAAAACTCTGAATATAATGATGGTGCTACATCGTTCAATTTCCATTTATTCAGTTTATATCATGAGATCAAGTTTTGTATAGTGGTCCAGTATTGCTCACTGGTCTGAGATAAAGATATAATTGCTAGTTCTTGAGGCTGGGATGTCATATGTTTATAAAAGTGTCTTACATTCCTTGTTGGTGCACTTGTATTCATTAGTGGCACGGCCTAATCATTTGCAAGTAGAAGAGTGGATAGTGGTCATTTGTGCTCTGAGCTACATGGTCACCTGCAAGAGTGAGCAACTAATGCAGCAGTGTGTTGTATTGTTTTAAGAACAGCATGTGACTCTGATGTATTAATGTAATTAATTCTTCAGGGATGATTATTACAGTTACATGTTTTATAAATAACTATTTTTATAGCCAACATTTGCCATAAGAATTGATCTGCAGCATTCCAGGAATGTGTATTCTTATACTATGTGTGAACAGGAAAAAGAAGCACATAGCAACACCATTTGGAAACAGAATTTATTTATTTATTTATGTATTGACATTTGATTACTGGGAAAGTCTGACTGGATAGTAGCCCATTTTCAGCGGAGGCCTGGGGAGAAAAGCTCCAAATTATTGCAAAACATTTTAAGAACAACAATTTTACAATCTTCAACAATAAAAGAAAAAAACATCTGCAGTTTTAAATAATTATAATAACTTAGACATAATATAAAAGCATTGGTTAAAAATCAATACAAGGTATATGACAATCTTTTAATATGTAGAGAAATTTTAGACAGTTTGTAGAGAAATTAAATGTAAGCTAGTCTAATACAAATAGGAATTGCAATATGAAGTGAGGGAAAACAGCCTTATAGTGTATTTAGACAGAAAGTCAGGGAAGAGAATTAGATAGCAGTAAGGAAGTAATTAAAGAAGGGAGAGTAAGGATGTATAAGGAATGCAAATATACTTGTTCAAATTTAGGGACATAGTGTATCCTAGTTTTGAGCAAGAACAGAGCCACACTTTATCTAGGAAGTCTTTCAGATCGGTTTTGAAAGATGGCAGGGGATGTTTCAGTGGCTGTTAAAGCTTCTTGAATAACTTTTTGGAGGTGAACAATGTTGTGAGATGTCAAATAAGAGTGGAATCATCTGTATGTTAAAGAGGAGGGAACCAAGAGTAGAGCCTTGTGGTACACCAGTAGTGACTGGAAGGTAAGGAGAGAGCGTGGAGTGCCATTTTTGTGACTGATACCTATTGGACAGGTACCTTTTGAACCACATAAGGCTGGGCTGAGATAGACCTAGTGAGGCCATTTGAGGTAGAAGTTTGCTATGACAGACTGTGTGTGTGTGTGTGTCTTTAGACAAGTCTAGAAATAAGGAAGAGACTAGTTTGCCATTATCTCTCTCTCTTTATTGACAGTATCTATATATGTTAGAAGGGCAGTGCTATTACTATAGGAAAGACAAAAGCCATGTTGTGTAGGGGATAGGAGTTCTTCCTGCAGAAGATAGTCTAGCAATTGTTTCTAAATACATTTTTCAAGTATTTTGGTGAGGGAAAATAAGACTGCTATAGGTCTAAAGTTATTAACGTCTGTTGAATTTCCTCCTTTGTGCAGAGGGATAATGTGTGACTTTTTCCAGAGACCGTGAACACAGGATTCCCGGATTGACCTATTTATAAGGATTGAAACAGGATAGGCAATGCTATTGGCTTGTATTTTTAGGTACTCGCTTGGAAGGTCATCAGCTGAAGAAGGGCATGGTTTAAGTTTGTTTAACAGTAGTTTTATATAGGATGTGGGCACAGGTTTGAAGGTGAAAGTAGATGTGGGTAATATGTGGCTGTTGGGCAGGGTTGGAATTAGATGTTAAGGAATCCTTCGTTAGAGATGCTAAACTATCTATAAAATAAGAGTTGAACTGTATTGCAGTTTTGAGTGGTGAGTTATTGGGAGAGCAGTTTGGGTTGAATTTTTGGCCAGAACGTAAGATTTCTTTAAAGGCTGTCCAAAATTTTTTAAGGCTGTGTTTTGCATTATTCTGAAAGTTATTATAGTACAGTTTTTTTGCCTTCATTTATTTGCTTTTTAATATGTGTGTGAAGCGTTCTAAAGTTTTCAAGATATTGAGGTGTTTTATGTTCTTGCCATTCTTTCCTTGCATTTTCTCTATCCTGCATTAGCATTCTACTCTTTTTGGATAGCCAGATTGAATTGTTTTCAGTCTCTTCCTGCTAGGAGGTGCAAGGCTATTTAGGATTTTTAGAAAACGATTGCATTCAATTACAACACTGTCTAATGGGAAGATTTTTAGGCAGCTCCAGTTAATAGATAATGTAGTAATGAACATTTCTGGGTTAAACTTGGAAAGGTTACAGTTACATGTTGTTTTATATATATGTTATTTAACTAGATGTGTGAGATGTCTAGTCATATAAATTATGAGATGATCCTTGAATGAGTCTGACATTGTGTCTGTGATGGAGTATTTGCTAGGGTCTGATAATAGGATCCAGTCTAATAGGGAATTTGATGTCTTGCTGTAATATGTGGGGCTATTAATTAGTCGTGTTAAACCATATAAGCTCGTGCTAGATGTAAGGGAGTTAGAGTTTATGTCCAACCAACTGACATTCACATCACCTAATAAATTTTTTCTTGTGGAAATGTTATGGATATCCAATTTAGGAGATCTTCCAGTATAGCTGTATTGTCACCAGGAGGGATATAAAGGACAGAAATACATATTTGTTTATAATTGTTTATTTTGAGGAAGGCAGCAAGAAGCTCTGCTGAACTAAATTGTTGTGGTGGCTTCCTGTAAGGGGAAATGTGTTAAGTATTGATAAATATTAAATCAATACCACTACCTTTCCTCTTTATACTGTCATTACAGATGATGATATAGGCAGGAGGTATAACTTCGGATATTTATGCTGGGTTTAACCCAAGTTTCAGTTACAGTGAGAACATCAGCCTTATGATGGGTAATCCAGGCATGTAGTTCAGCAGTTGTATTTCTCATACTTCTAACATTTATTGCAACAAAAATAAGATCACCAGGGTTGGAGAATGGCTGTTTTGGGGCTACAGAAGTGTGCAGGAGAGAATTATCTCTGTGTTCTCTGTGATAGGTGGGGCCAGGATTAGGGTGGGGTCTATGTCAATTAAAGGAATGCTTGAAATGTAGAACGACATATGGTCGAGACCATATGATCGACATTTCAAGTGTTCGAAGATTGACTTTAATGGTGCCATATGGTTCAGAATGGGAAAATTACCCTTTTCTGCACTGAAGTGCAGTCTCTGAGTTGGTATATTTAAGTAGGGGGGTGTGGGGGTGCAGGGGGGTTTACCCCCTGTTCGACAGTTATGTGTTTTGTTTTTTTTTATGATATATTCGAACATTCAAATATCGATCATATGGTATTCGACATTTTGAATGTTTGAATATATAACATAGACCCTTAGGGTGTGTATCTCCTCCTAGAAGGAATTTAGTATATTGGGAAATTATACATACATGTTTTTTGGAGCAGATTCTTGCACTTAATTTTGTTTGGGTTTGAGTTGAAGTATAAATAATCGGCCTATATTTGGAGTAAAGAATTCCATTTTAGTAACACCAGTTGGAAACAGAACTCCATTTTTAGATTATAGAAGAAGGGTAGGTTGCTGGCTAGGGTAACTGGTTATTACCAGTGCTTTAGTAAGCCTCAGCATTTAGTGACATCTGAGATATATGCTATAGAGATAAATCACTTGAGGTACTTCCCTCTGCTCTGCTTTGAACATGAAGAGACAGACTCTGAGTATAATCTGTCAGCATATCTATGGTTGAAGCTGGTGAAGGGGTTAATCATCCGTATTCCGAGCTGTTTCAACAGTAGCAATACACTATCAGTCATGATGCTGTTTTAGTCCATTTGTTTTGCCAGCCATGATGTGGCACAGTCTAATTTTAGGAAATTAAGTAGAAACACGGTATATTGCAAACTATGGTCCAGTAGGTTTTGTAGTTGTTCTGCTTACTTTGCGTCCTCCTCTTGTGAGGGTGGTGGATGGTCTGCAAATTATTTTGAGGTAGTTTATCCATTTCTGCAATGGTTTGAGACACTTGATTAGTTACTGTAATGGCTTATTTTTGTAGCTCTGGAAGTTCTATCTGTGATGAAGTATCCGGCTCGTGTAGCAACTATCCTTCTAAAAGGTCACTAAAGCTAGATATTTGTTTTTTTTTTTTGTTTTTTTTTTGCTACAAGTTATTTAAATCAACACATTTTGTGGCAGCAGTGAACAATCTTGTGAATCTTTCTCAGTACAATATCAGATATTATCTTCTGTCACAAAACGTGATGGTCCAAGCAACTTCTAACAGAATATACATTACCAGACTCTTTAAAACCTTGAACCTTAACCAGGTTTCTGAGAAAGGGGAAAATGGTAAAATTCTGGTTTTGTGTCTGTATGCGTTTTCATGCAAATTTAAAACAGTAAGCCACCTATCACTGATGGTAATGTTTTATTTCATGTTTTCTCTGACTGGTGTTATGGTTACATCCAGTGAAATTTGAATGGTATTCAGACGGATTATGATTGGAATGTGATTGGTTATAGTGCTTTCCTATGCTTTTTATGATTGGCGACACTGTCTTATTTAAATGTTTCACTAAAGTGTAACATTAAATCGGTCTGATGAAGCAACTGTTTATGTTGTGAAAGCACTCACCATTTTTTATTATTTTTATATTCTATTTTATTAAACAATTTTTAGACCTGGAATGTGTGTTGCTCTCACTCTTTTGCATTTTTCATTATTTTTTTAGAAATAATTGTGTAAACTTACAAACTGATAGGAAGCTTTATTGAGAGCTTTGTGATAAAACTAGAAGACATCAGTAGTTCTAGAAAAGAAAATAAATAAAATGGAATGCACAATGCAAATGGAAATAAAAATCAGAATTGAGGTAATCTGCCTATGGACATCTTCAAATCATATCAGGAAGTGAGAGTGTGAATTCTCTTCACTAGAAATATTTGATTTCTGTCGGCTAAGTACAAACTTACTAATGTTCGCTAAGATTGTTCATTTTGATATACTGCTCTGTAGTACTCCTGAATAGGTACGTCATGAGAATCTGAGCTTGTGGAGCACACCAAATGGAATAAGGGCTCTTCTCAACAGCATTCTGTTCTTGGAGACACAGCAGGAATTAAAATGTATTTCACAGCAGAGTACATATACTGATTATCTCCTTCTATTTCAAACAAATTCAGTTTAACTGCTTATAAAATTTAAAGACATGAATAAAAATGTTATAACATATTCTTAAAATCAGTTAGAAATGTTTATATACATATATATATATATATATATATATATATATATATATATATATATACACATATATATATTATATTATATTATATTACAGTACACATATATAAACATTGTTTCGAGTTGATTTGATCACATTGATTAATGATGATATGAGACCCAAACCCCCATATAAAAACAGAAAAGGGGGTGATGAAGATGAGGATGACACAGCTATCAATGTTTTTTTTACAATGTTTCCAGTTTTATAGATAGCAATAGACATAATATGTTGGCACAAAACTATAACAATCGCTTGCACTGAATGGCCAAATTGTCTGAATGGTCCAACAGTTTTTATCAACGGATAAAATAATGGTTGATTATCAAATTAGATCAAACTATTTGGATATTGATTTATTATCCATCTATCCACAACCCCCTGTTCCCATTTTTGCACATGGGATCAGAGTGTCACTTCAATATTAGACTTACATTTCAAAAAAAAAAAGAAAAAGTTAATGACGAATACAGAAAAATTACATTTATTAAGCACTTTTAAATGTTCCTTAATGGAAATAGAGATATGACACAATCTATATCTGAATTGTGTAGGCTTATTAATAACATAGATAATAAAATAGCTTTAGAAGTTTATTGTTAAAAAGTTTAGTAGAAACAAGCAATGAGAGTACAACGGAAATTATTTTAAAATCAGTGTGATTTACTTCCTCCTCTGTTTTCTGAAAAATATTCACATGGAAATGTTTGCATTGAATCATTCTTACTTCTTATACAATTAAAATGGTTTTGGTTCTACAGATGAAACTTGCTGGATATCCAAGGAACACTAAAAGCAGATTGGTGTCATGGATTTTATAAATGTGAAATTAAAATGCTGGAATGATATTCAGGATTTCTTTAAAGCTCTATGGTTTGATAAATGTATAATTTTGTACTCTCTTTGGACATCTGTGCTGTTTAATGTATTAGTTCAACTCAAGACTCATTGCTATATATTATTTTTATTGCAAGAAAGATACCTACAGTAAATTGGAAAAAAAGAAACTCCCCCGACTTAAATCAATGTATTAATCTTGCCACTGTTGTATGTCATAAAGAACTGAACACTGTTACTCTGAGAACTAAAGATACTATGACAAAAGTTAATCCATGGTTAAAATTAAAGTTATTTGAGAAATATAGATGAAAATGTCAACTGACTTTAACCTAAGATAACTTGGTATTTAAAGTCTAATACATGTGATTTTTAGCATCTTATGTTCAAATGTAAATATTGTATGTAGTTACGCATTAATATGATCTCAAATGCTTAAAAAAAAAACTACAGGACAGATTTTGAGTTTGACTTTTTTATTTATTTATTCATAGCTTACAGTGTGAATTATACCAAGATATGTCATATTTCTGCTTCCCAAAATGAAAGGTTGGCAATTTACAATCTTCATATTCTCGTCAGTCACTCTTCTGACCTGTCAACATACACAGTAAGATGTAGTTAGTAAACTTTTGTAGAAATATTTGTAAAACTCTTATTTTTCTACTTGATTATTACCTGATATTTTTTATCCACAGCACAATAAATTGTAAGATAAGTACAATCCAGCAAAAACAATGAAAGACACACTTTGGAGATTTATTTGCTGAGTAATATACAATAAAAGGTTTACATTATGACAAATAATGTTTAGATCCTGTGTAATATGGTGGTACTTTCTAGCTCATTATCATAGTAACCTTGTCATATAGCATATTTCTGCTTTATTCTTTTGTTGTTTCTCTTTTGCCCTTAGCCCTGTCTGTAAATAGCTGATGTAAGTCAGCAACAAACTATACAATGCACATCCATTACAATTGCATGTTCCCACCCATGTGTTCATTAAAGGTGTTATCATCTGCTTTGTCCAGTAAGCCTGTGTCTTGATTCTTACTGATGATGTTCACAGCAGACTGGAAATGACCCCTGGAATGGGAGGGCTAGTGTCAGCCATTGACTATCTACCACCATCCACACTGTTTTCCCCAATTCTTGAGCCTATATTTGAGCTCATGTCAGCTGAATTGCATTTATAGATTTATCCTTTGATAACATGAAGTTGGAGAAATGCCTTGCAAACATTACCCGCATTGATGAGCTATCAAAGGAGCATAAAACAGCCATTTACTAAAGTATGAGCAACTGTCTACACATGTTTATTGGGGCATTGCATGCACCATTGAAAAGGAGAAGTTATGTGAGGTGCACTGAGGCCATCAGTTTAAAGAAAGAAGCAATGGCTAGGGAGTTCTCAAGAAGTAAAACAAAATATGAGCTGAAAGGCCACAAAGTCATCTGCTGTGCCTGGATAAAGGCTAAGAGGGCCTCAGAAATCCTGGCAAACCATTTGCCAACTAAGATTGGGAGGTGTACCATTGCCTTAAATGTTCATCACAGTGGTTAAGAAATATGGACTTTGCCTGGCCACATTTTTAGGAGACAGAAGGAATGTTTGCTGAGCTACTAAACTTAGTGGACATGTTCTCCAGTGAGGATGCAATGTCACACGAAACTGGTAGGACTAATCTGTTTCTGTAAATTAGATCACTTTGGCCATCAGTCAAGTGGTACCACTGAAACAAGGCTAAAGGAGTGGATGAAATGCAGACAGAAATATAGAGGGTGTTGCGGTGGTTGTATTGTTAGTAGGAAGTCAGATATATTCAGGGTGATACTAGGACTCCAATAAAGTTTTCTTTTTCTCTCTTCTCATCCATGATTTAAGGAATTCAAGATTTTATGACATCTGAAGAAAAACCTGCTTGTGTATGTTATTGTCACTTTTTTGTTGTTTCAGATGATGACATTACGTTACCCAGAAGTAATTAATCTCTGAAGTACACTGGGGTAGTTCACTGTTGAGTGCAAAAAGGCTGGAATGAAAAATTATCATCTACAAATCAGAGATAATTTTTTTCTACTGAGAAACAGTGGACATCTCCGTCCAGGTGAAGGGAAGCATCTTCCTCAAGTGAAAGAGTATCTTGTGAGCTCATTCAGGAATGAATGAAGGGAGGCAGCTCACACAATTTAGTAGCAGTTGGTTGCCATTGTAACTGGGAATGTATGCACTGGAATGTGTTGAGAAAGCAAGAACTGAATCACAGGTTGAAACGCTCAGCTTACATGAAATCTGCATCTCCAATCTATCATCACCAGTAGTAACAAGCTCTTGGTAACCCGGTAGTTTAGCTAAGAGAGTTAAGACTAAGTACTATGAACATGCTTCATCTTGTAATCATGTGTTTGATTCCTAACAGTTTCCATGTACAAATTGTTTCACTCTGAGGAAGTCACTAAATCAAGACAATAGTTGAGGCTCACCAATGAAGAAAAGACACGTGTGTCTTGTGAAGTGAATAGGTTAACAAATAAAATAAACAATAAAAAAAAAAAATGATGAGGTCATGGGTACAAGCAGAACAAATAAGGTTCTTTCACATGGTACCTATGCAGAGTCACTGTGACAGAGTGCTGAAGTACTGAGCTTGCTGTCTTGGAGGACCATGTAATAGAACCACTAGTGAAGAGGTGACAGATGAGATGGGTTGTACCAGGCATAGCACACTGAGAAAAGGCCATAGATAAGGTGTAGGGAACAATGAAGGTTATAGCCCTCAACTTTTCAGAGAGTACCTAGGACTCCTACAGTCTATGTTGGAGACATCTGATGTGAACAAAGAAGTCTTATCAATGTTGCTCAATTTTCTACTGCCATGACACTCTCTAAAACACACAGTTAAGAACAAAGGATAAGTATATATCTGTTCCCCAAAGAAGATCTAAAAAGTGAAATAGGCATAGGTATCTAATGTTGGAATTATCAGAAGAGATATATAGAACCACCTCCTGACATTCCATCATTATGACTTCACTACACTGAATTAGGTAGTGTCTCCACTTATGGCTTCATTCACTGTAGCTTCATCTTTCCTCTTTTATGCTTTCTGATAACATCTTATCCTCCTCTGCTTTAGGGATATAACTTAGGAACTGACACAATCACAGTTCCTCAGAAAAATGGAAATTTAAACATTTTGGTAAGAAATATCCAAAGATATTTGCTATATCAATGAGTTAACAGATTCCCAATTAGAGTAAGGCATTAGAATCTATGCAGACTGTGTAAGACATTTTGAAGGAGCATTCCTCTTCATATCTGTCATTGCTCTTCACTTCCTTCCCCTCTGCCGTGCTCTCCATCTCGTTGCCTTCTTTTTCCACCTTGTCTGCTTTGTCCTGTTTCTTGGCAAACTCTCCTTATTGCCTGTAAACATATAAGAACAAGACAAAACACATATAACAAAGTGCCATTTGTTTTGGGCTCCCCTTGCAAAATGTTCTGCATTTACTGGGCTCTACTTCTATGCCAACCTCACCTTGAAGGATCTAAGCCTGTCATGTTTTCTATAAGCCAACTGATTATTAGCACTGCCTTCACCATCTGCCTGGGTCTGGACCTGTACATCTTCCTTTCTTTTCATCCTTCATTCTGGTACTTCAGGATCTACCTTCTCCTCCATGTTACTTCACTCTTCCATCACTTCTACTAATCCCTTATATCATCACTACGTTTGTACAACAATCATCTATTCTATATTTCAAGGGACTTCAGTGACACTCTATCCTTGTACTCCACTCTCCTCACTTCCCTTTCACTTTTTTGACAGGGATATGCTGTGCCATATTACCTGTGCCTACCAGAACACAAACTGGTGACTTGAGTCTATGTCCCATCTCATTTTCACCAAAGCATGCATGTCAGTCCCCGTTTCTTGCCCACCAAGAAGACTACTGTCAATCCCTCCTGCTGGCTCTGATATGTCACTTGCTAATGCTGCACCATATATCTCCATACTCCTCCAGTTTCTTCCTGTCTTATCTGCATTGCTTCTCCCCTTCCTCCCCACCTTTAGTTATTCACTCCTACAATTTATTTGTAACCCCCCATTGTTTCTGGGTTCCTATCACGTAGTCAAACTTTTACAAGTTTGAACCACATATGGTCAAGACCATACATTCAAATTTGTAAAGGTTTGAGCATTTGAATGGAAATCTCAATGTGGTGCAATCTCGGAGTTGGTATATTTAAATAGCGGGGGGTGTGGGGGACACCTGGGGACTGGCCCCCCCCTACTTCCAACAATTTATTTTGTTGCCCGTTTTTTTTTTTTTTTTAGTTTTTTTTTTTTACATAGTCGAAGTTCTGTAACTTCGAACATAATGGTTCGACCATTAGGTGTTCGGAGTTATGCAACTTTGACTATGTGATATAGACCCATTATTTCCACATAACATTTTATGTCCTGCTTTAGAATGACGGTAGTGTGCTCTCCTTGCCAGTTAATTTTTATGTTTACCAGTTACACCAGGTGACTTACCACTCCTTTGCTTTAGCTGCATCAGCTGGTTCATTGTGTAATAGTTAATACTCTGGACTTTGAATACACTGATCTCAGTTTTTAGCTGGGCTGTGCCTAAAATGGTATGTTATGATCTGTGCAATATTCCAGTAAACAAACGAAATAAATACATAAATACTAACCCAATCTCCACTCTTTGCTGATGCATTAGTGCTTAAATATATTTCACCACCTTCACTTTCCTATTCCCCATCATCATACACCTCTCCCAGGTGGTTTGTTTCAGCAGCCACTCCCTCATGTAGTGACCATGTAGCTCACAAATGATATACCTGCCACTTACTTCCTGGTTAGTACTTGGTTTCCTACTCTGTCTGGTGTTTTGATTTGTGAGGTCAGTGCTCCACTCTTCTTTGCCAGCTTGGTGCTCCATTATTGCAGAAGATTAGTTATATCTCATTCAGCCATACCTATTATGAGAAAATCATTGCCTTGAGGTCTGTTTCTGAGATCACTCATCTTTAAATTGGCTTTGTCTGGCCTAGATATATAAAGCAGGATCAGAGGATTTTTATATGTATAGTTTTGAAGAAACGAGGGAAAGATGGCTGGCTCTGTAATAAAAAATTATAAATTTTCTAGTGCCACATGAGCAATTTACAATCCCAGGGATTGGAGTAACTGGCCAGGGAAAGTGGGAGCCAGTGCCTTTCACTGTCCTTTTGCACTGGTAGCTCCTACCAGAACTTAGAAGGATTGTACCAGGTTGTGGATTGTTAACTGGTGGTTGATGCTGCTAGTGGAAGAAATGGACACATAGAGTGATGTTTAGAAATGGCTCAGCCTTCTTGTCTGTGTTCTGCTGAAGGACACATAGCACAGTGAACATTAGGAAATAAACAATGTGGCATAGGAACATATGGGTCAATTACAGGATGTTCATATGAGGCATGGGAAGATACAAACTACTAGGTATATTTAGGAGCTGCAGTTTATCCAACAGCTATAGAAATGGGCAGAAGGGGCTGCACAAATGGTGCTCAGCTGGTAATAAAATCAAAGTATGTGTTTCAGTACAGTTTGGGCGAGTACGTCTTTGTGAATGCATATGTGGGAGTGTGTAATGGCTGGTCACATGAGAGCAGCAGTGGCTTTCCATTGTTAAATAATGATCACAGAAGATAAATTAATCATTGGTAAGAGTTGACATTTACTTTGAAACACAAAAATCAGCTCAATGCCATAATGGGAAGTGACTGTCATGTTACCTGTTGTATGGCTAGAGGTATATATACTCATACATTAAGGGGTAGCTAAATGTGTCACATGGGTAAAAAGGTAAAGCTCACATTCATTAATGGAAATCATCATGAAAAAAGTCTGTAAGCAAGTCCTCATTTTGAAGGCCTAATTTTTTTCTGAGGCATGGTACCTACATATAAAGATGTCATAGGTAATGTCTCACAAATGCAATATGAAATAGTGCCTGGACTTTTACTATCTCCATTTTTATGTTTTCCTGCTGATTTGAATGGGCATCTAAATCCAGGCTCTCTTTATCTTTGGTTTTGGAACTGGTAGAGTTCTATGAACTTGATGGGAGGAACACAGTTTCTCTTTCTTCTACAATAAATGGAAACAGAAAAATAATTTAATGTAGATAGTTTATTAACTAATATTAAAACGAAGGATACAATGAGACGTGCATATTTTGTTTATGCCATTCAATTACCAGTATTAGTCAGAACTAGGTCCCAGCTGTTTAGAGAGATAAAATTAACATCTTTCGGCTTTTCCCAATTAGGGGTCGCCACGGCAGAACTCTGGTCCGCAAATGATTGGCAGTGGATTTTTACAGTGCTGAGTTGCCAGCCGGATGCCCAACCTTCAGAGAAGGCTCACCCATTCATGCACGCACCTACCTAATGTTTACAAGGATAAAGAAGCATAATTTCATTACAGACAAGTCCATGTAGTCGCTATTTATGCATGCGCCTATATCAAATACACAAATAATGTAGAGGGTGTGGAGAACTTTAATACCTCTTACTGTTGCAAAGTTAACAGTTAGTGACTGAAGTCAGCAAGTAAGAAATGTATAGATTTTCTTAAACAGTAAAGAAGAGCTACAGTAACAGAAAATATAAGGATAATATTTTTATGAGGGCTTCAGATCAGAAAAAGAGTGGCAAGGATTAGTTGTCTGAGGAGAAGTAATTAAAAGATAAGACAGTCACAGAAGGAGGTGACACATGCAATCATGTATCCTCTAGGAGGTGAAAAAAGCCCATATGGAAATAGATTGCAGTGGAAGTGATTCACACTCAGCAACTCGGGAGGAAACATCTCTGTGGATCCCCAAAGTTGCTATGCCAAAAGCTATCCATGTTCAGTGGCAACATTCAGGCACTCTTGGCAGTAGGGGCACATAATCCCACAACTGTCTGCTCTTGCAGTATAATAAGCCAGATGTGCAGTCTGAAGTCGCTGACATGTAATTTTATGGAACTACCTCTCCCATATGGAATCATGAATTTGGAAGGACAAAACTGCCTTCTGTGCTTTGAATAAAGGACAGCATATGCAGCCTGTTCTGACAACAGAGTCTTGCATGGCCTATTCTAAGATTTATAGTGAGACAGATTGGTCTCTATAAAATTTATTGTCTAGGGATGTATCTAATAACTCCTAGACACAGCTCAGGGTAACTATAATAAAACTCACTAGTCCTTGGTGATTGACTTCTAGGTTTTGGGTAAACATGGAAAACTGACTCCCCATGAGCAGAGTCTGACTTCAGTCATAACTGCTGTGGTCAGAGCAGTGGAGATATCCTTTATGGAGAGCTGGCCACCCCATAAGTGAGTGAGACAGTCTGTCGCTTGAAAGCCTTCCTTTAATATTCTGGGTACTTTTCCTCACTTTGGAGTTGGCAGCATCTAGAAGAGTGAAAAGATAAATGTCTTGTTAAGGATCCTGTACCAGATGAAGTCATGTTTCTGCAATAAAAGTAGCTAATACTGATCAAAAAAATATTTAATTTGGTTAAACTGAAGTAGACCAATGGACTAAACACAGGATAAAGAGGGTTGTAAAGACAGACACCATTCAGATTATTCAGCCATCACACTCTGCTAGGACCGCCTCCCCACATCCTAGCTCTCTTTTTTAGTTTGTTGATTGATTACAGGCTAAAAAAGGCCAACTGCATGTACTGCATAAAGTACATATTCCTTTGCAACAAAGCAGAAAACAAAAGAGAGTGGAAGGTAACTCTAGTAGATAAATATGTAACAGTTAATGTACAGACACAGACAATTTATTCATTCTTCTGGTGCATGGTATACAACATTGCAGCCATGAAGAAATGGGGTCTAGGAAATAAAATAAAAATCCTGTGATTGTCAAGAGGAAGGATTGATAAGTACAGTAGCATAGAGCTGACAGGGCTGGAAGACAAAACATTGAAAGGAAAAAATGCTGGACAACAGGTGTGTCAGAAAGTTCAGTAACGCTAAAGGAATTTGTCCAGTACATATGGCTATTATCTTAGATGATAATATAATTTCAGAATGAAAAAAAAACAATGTGTTTTGAAAATAAGATGATGTATTAATTCATTGAAAGGGTACTAGATGAATGGAGAAACCTTCTTGAAGAGGGACTCAGATAAAAAATGATGGACTAAGAACACATGGATGACAGGATGTTCAAGTAAGGCTGGAGAGGAAATTAGCTGTTAATTAAATAGGACCTCTTTCTTATCAAAAAGCTTGGGAAACAGGCATAAAAGGGTGCCCATGTGATTTTTATCTGCTGTTAAAACAGAAAAAGAGCTTATGTACTGACCATAAAGATACCCTGGGTCTATAATACACAATAAGCTCCAGCGCCAGAAAATACAATAAATCAAGAATTCTTGTATAAACACTCTTTAGTATGTCAAGGGTTTAATAAATTTCAGTTTGGGATCCTGGAGGTAGTCCCTATTAATGTTAGGGGTGGTTGGTGGGAATTAGACATTGAAGTAAAAGCATTCCAATGGATTGTTAAGTTAAACTCCCTTTTCCCCCAGGGTTAAATGAATATCTTTCTTTATTACATATTTTGAAGAAAAGAGCCTTGAATTTTTAAGCATTATATTTACTGAGTAATAAGCATGTGTTTGAAATGTTTTTAACTGTTGTAAAAGTTTATTTTAACATTGTTAAGCATCAATTAACAAATGAAATTGATTTGTGGTACTTCTTGTATATAAGGGTTGTGTTTTAGTAGTTAACTGTTCTGATGAAGTCCTGTAAATAGCTAAAAGGGACAAAAGCACTTAACGGTTATTGTTTTAATAAAGATTATTTGTATTTTCTGGCTCTGGAATTTATTGTGTATTATAGACCCAGGGTATAATTATTATTTTGAAGTCATTTTGTTTTTGATACTCCCTAAAGCACAATTTTCTTACTTGCTATAATGTTTCATCTGTGTTGTCCATTTTCATTCTTCCTCAACTGATGGGTTAATCTCTGACTCGAACATTGCAAATGCTCATGGAAACTTAGAACTCTTAAGCTTCTCCCTTACCCAGGAGGCACCAACCCAAAATACCTCAGATCTTGTTTGCTGGCTATAGTATAATGTAATTATACTCTTATATAAAGAAACATAAAAGTAAACATAGAAAAAGGTGTAGACAAGGCTGTATTATGGTTGGAATATACAAAGTTTTTAAATGTATATCTACTCGCTCTTCCAGAAAAAAACATAAGGATGGGGGTTGGTGGGTGATGAGTTGAGAAAGAATGAAAATGGCCAACACAGATGGAATGTTATGGTAAATTGATAACTCCTTTATCTGATGTTGTCATTTTTCATCCTGTTCTCAACTGATGGGACAGAGTCCCCAGCTACCAAAATCCCAGGGTGGACTCAAGCAAGGATATTCCTAAGCACCATTGAGCCAAATGATGCTCTAAGTCTTGATAACAAATCCAATTTGTAATGAGTGATAAAGGTATGGGGGGAAATACAAGTTGCTGCTGCACATATGTCATCCATGGAAGCTCTTGAATAAAAAAACAGAGGAAGTTGCTACAGATCTGGTTGAATGAGCACATATCTTCTTTGGTAAAGGGATATACAATTTGTTGTAAATAAAAGAAGTGCAGCCTGTAAGCCATCTGGCTAGGGTGAATTTGGACACTGGTTTATAAAATTTCACATCTGCAGATGAAACAAATAACCAATCTGTAGTACTAATGTCCTTTGTTCTATATAAATAGATGAGCTGTTGTGTATGAACATCCAATAAATGTAATAAATATTTGCCTTTGTTCAAATAATTTGGAAAGGAAAATGGTAAACTGATGGGCTAGTTAATATGGGACTCTGATACTATTTTTGGAAGAAAGGATGCATTAGTTCATAGTGTAACCCTATCTTTATGAAAGATTAGATATGGAGGCTTCACAGACAAGCCTTGAATTTCAGAAATTCATCTGGCAGAGGTAATGGCCAATAATAATAACATTTTCCAAGAAAGAAATTTAAGCACAGTCATGTGCAGGCTCAAAAGGTGGATAGATCAAGGCTTGCAGTACCAGATTAAAATCCCATGGAGGGGTAGGCTCTTTAAATGGAGGTTTTAAAAGGAGTATGCCTCACAAAAATGTTTTACAAAGTTTATGAGAGGCGAGTGAGGAACCATCAAATCCAATATGGAAATTAGAAATTGCTGCCAACTGAACTTAACTGTTGAAAAACTGGCTTCTTGATTAAAAAGTAGCATCAAGAAATCCAGAATGATATGAATCAGGGAATAAATGGGTCAATATCATTGTGAATAGCCCAGTGTAAAAATAATCCAGTGTACAAATCTTTTCCATTTACTAGCATAAAGTTTCCTTGTAGATGGTTTATAACAAAATGTGGTGAACAGGAGACGAGAGTATAAGTTGTCTGACTACTACCAGAAATGGAGAAACCAAGCCACTAGCCTGAGATTAGGAAGGGTCAGATGAATCATGCCTGTTGGGCGAGACAGCAGATATGGAGCTGGGTCCAGCACCCAGAGTTGATGAATTAAATGAGGCCATAGGAAGATAAACCAAATCTATCAAGACCAATTGGATGTAATGAGGATGGCTTTGCTCTTCAACCTGGCAGCTTTCTGTAGGAACTTTGGAATCAAAGGAATTGGGTGATAAGCATAAAGTAGACCAAGGCCAGTTGTGGAGAAGAGCATCCCTTGGTGACTCCCCCTATGGAGACATTAGGACAAAGTAGCTGCTGCACTTGTTGTTCAGGGGAGATGCAAAGGGATTGCAGCAAGGCTGTCCCCATTGTTGGAAAATTAATTCCACTACATTCTTGTTGAGACCACTTGTGAGGTAGTAGGATGTACCTGCTTAGTTTGTCCACTAATTCATTGGACTTCCCTGGAATATGCATTGCTATAAGGAAACGGTTAGAAGAGATCACCCATTGCCAAATCCTGAGCACTTCTCGACAAAGGTAATAAGATCTGGTCCCTCTTTGTTTGTTGATGTACCTAACCACTGACATGTTGTCTGTTTGAATTGCAATCGTTCCTGAAGCAAGAGCATTTTGAAAAGCCTGCCATGCTAAAAGCACTGCTCTCAACTCTAGGACATTGATATGTAAATTGGCCTCTTCCGGGTACCATGTGCCTTGAACTATCTTTCCCAGGTAATTCCCATCCCCCATCTGGGAAGCATCTGTGATCACAATGGCCTTGGGATGAATAAACAGCCTTGTAGAACTTCTTCTGACTGAATCCACCACAGTAGATCCATTTTGCATAAGTTGATGATTCATATCAGAGCAGATAAAGGAAGATGAAGTACTGATCATTGTGAGGGCAGCATCCATTGAAGAATTCTCATATGATATCTGGCTAAGAATAGTAATGTTATTGCTTCCACCATTGTCCCCAAAGACTGAAGGACCAAGTGGGCTGGGATTCTAATATTGCAAACTATATTTCTCACTTGCGATCTTATTGTTTGAACCCTGGATAGGTTAAGTGAGACTATATTTGATTTTGTATTGTGCAGTGCTCCTTTGAATTCTAATTCTTGACTTGATTCCAGATGAGACTTTTGGTAGTTTGTGGGGATGCCTAGTAGACCACATGTCTGGATCACTTTTCGTCTTGCCATGATGAGCTGATGCCAGGTCAGGGTGAAAATGAGCCAGTCGTCTAAGTATGGAAACACTCGGAATCCTTGCAGTCTCAAGTGAGCTGGGACTACTACCATGCATTTCGTAAACACCTGGGAGCTGTGGGGAGAACAAAGGGCAGAACCCTGAACTGATAGTGACTGGCTTTAAACCGGAAGCATAAAAATCTTCTGGATCACCTGTTCATCTTTATATGATAGTACGCATCCTGAATAAATACTGAGCACATCCAACTGTCCTTTTCCAAAAAAGGAGGAATGCACTGAACCGAGACCATCCAGAACTTGGTCTTTCAAGAAGATTTGTTTAAGATGCTGAGATCCAGAACTGGTCTTCAGTCCCCTGTTTTCTTTGGCACTAAAAATAATCTTGAGTAAGTTCCGGATTCTATCTGGTCTCAGGGGACCTCTTGGATGACTCTTTTCGAGCAGAATTTGAATTGCTGCTTGTTCACTCTGACTGGGTGGAACATTGGAGAATTTCCTTGAATTGGGAGGATAAAGGGAAACTGTTATTACATAGCCTCTGGAAATTATTCTCTGCATCCAAGTATCTGTTGTTAGTTCTAGTCAGGCTCTCTGGTGCAGGGACAAAAGACCCCCGATTACCTCCACAGGGTGAAAAGCAGGCCTTCTTCCAGGAGCGCTGAAAGGGTTTTCCAAAGAATGAATCTCTGGACCCTTGGTTCTGTGAGCCACCTCTACAGTGAGGGTGGTGTCTACCATTTGAGTACTCCCTTCTGCCCCTGAGGGAACTTCCTCCATGTGTGTCCTGGAAAGATACTTGGGATTTTATGAACCATCCCCTCGATGATTCCTTGAAAAGTTTCTTTGGGGGGGTGGAAAAACATATGCCCGTGGCAGAAAGGGTCTTTCCATCCTTCTCACACCTGGAAAATATGTCTTTTAACTTGAGACCAAAAAGTGACATGCCATTAATAGGAACATTGATGAATAAAGACTTAAAGGGCTCCACAAAATCACATAAATGCATCCAGGTGTGTCTCTTAATGGCAATTCCTGAATCCACTGCTCTTGAGGTTCCTTCTGCTACACTAGAAATGAGCCTCATGGAGGAGTTTGATATCAACTGCAGGGTGGCCAACCGAGAGGTGACAGATGCTTTCACCTCTTCAGAAACAGATCCTGAGAGGATGTCTGATTGCTCTTTAATCAGATCCCTCTGCAGCCTTGTGAAGTGTGCCAAATAGCTCAGAGACCTTAAGGTGAAGGTCACTGAAGCATAGACATGCTTCCCAAATCTGTCCACCACCAGAGACTCTTTGTTGGTGGAGGGGGGGTGAACAAAAGAACTTTCCTCCGCAACAACCTTCTTAGTGGCCGCTGCTACTTCCATGACATCAACAGGCACACACTTGGACCAAAACTGTTTATCCTCTGGAGTAGTCATGATTTTTTTGGCCTTCCTGGGAACTGGCTCAGTGGTGTCTCAACACTTCCATGCCCAATGTGCGAGACCAAGTTAATGAGGTAATTGGCAGGTGGGGTCTCCCAGAAAGAAGATGGGTGATACTGAATGCCTTCAGAAGTACAGATTCTTAATCAAAAAATAAAATTCCTTCAGCACTAAGATACTCCGCCAAAAACAAAGCAACAATCCAAACAAACAGTAAGGCAGAGAACTCCACGTAGAGCCAATAAAATATTTATTCAATAAAATCACAAGTAAAATGAGCGCTTTCAGGCTATATGCCCTTCATCAGATAAAACAAAGAACTGAATACTTCATATTTAAAATATCAAACATCCTATCACAACTCAGTATTTTACCCTCCTATTTTAAATATGAAGTATTCAGTTCTTTGTTTTATCTGATGAAGGGCATATAGCCTGAAAGCACTCATTTTACTTGTGATTTTATCGAATAAATATTTTATTGGCTCTACGTGAAGTACAGATTCTTCCAATGAAGGGTTGCTGGACTTCCAGCCGCCTCTCTGTTTCAGGATTTCTAGGATGTCTCCGAATGAGACATCATTAGGAGGTGACTATGGGGACCCTTCGTTCTCATCAAAATCTGTATCTTTGGTTCCAGATTCAGGGGAATCTAATTGCTTCCACTTACATGTTTTCTTCTTAGGGACCTCCTTAGTGGGATACTCTGGGGAGATGTCAGAAGAAGAGAGGATCCTGTGATGGGAAGGCTGGGGTTTCAGTATTGGCTGTCCTTGTGGAGAGGATAGTTGAGACTCCAGATACAGAGACAGGACAGATGTAGACAAAGGATCCAAGGGGGTAGGCACTGTCTGAGTTAAAGGTACAGACAGAGGTCTCTCCATGGCCGTGAAGGCAGACTGCCGTGATGAGGGATGGGATTCTGGATCCGAAACAGCAAGTCTCTGATCCATGATCCCACCCTGCCCCGAGGACAGTCCACCTGAGGCTGAAGTCAGAGCTGAACTGACCATTGCTGAGGCTCTGAGGTGTAGAGATGGCTCCAAAATCTTTGGAGTCAGGTGAAGCACCTTGGACCCAGCAGGGCAGAACTGGCTCTGAGAGCTCTCCTGATCTGACTGAACCAAAGAGCTCAGAGCAAACCTTGGATCTGGGGATAAAGGTATCCTTGGATCCAAACCCAACAGGCCTGGTCAACTTGGATCCAAGGGCTCCGAGACCTTGAAAGGACCTTGAAACTCTATAAGCACTTACACGAGTGCATGGATCGTGCCATCCCAAACAGAGCCACAATGCCATCCTCCAAAAAAAAGGAAGCCAATCTGGTGATCCCCTGCCATAAACAAACTCTAAAACAGAAGGAAGAAACTGTTGCAAAAGAGAGTAAAATCCCATGAGTGGCGGAGCTCCCTGGTCAGCCTAAGTAAGGAGCTGAGATCCCTTATAAGCTAGCTACGAAAACAAAATCACCACTGATTCTAAGGGCAACCACAAAGCATTCTATAGCTATGTCAAGAATCTCAATGGCAGCACCCAGATCTGCTCTGCATTACAGCACAACAGCATGAAAATTACAGAACCAACTGATATTGCCAATATCCTGGCAGATAGGTTCAGTGCTAACTTTACCCCCTCTCACTCCCTAAAGGGCCCATATCTATACAGGAAGAAGGCAGAGTCTCTGTAATCACAACTATGCAGGTAAAAGCTTCACTCTCTAAAGCCAAAAACACAGCATCCATGGGACTGGACAACATCCCAGGCTGCGTTTTACACGAACTTCAGAATGAACTGACTACCCACCTAAGTGCCATGTTCAATCATAGCCTCACGCCTGGCTTTGTCCCCACTGAATGGCATACAGCAACAGTTATCCCACTCCACAAAGGGGGAGCCACCACTGATCCCGGGAACTATTGACCTATTAGCCTGATGAGCCTGGTCTGCAAAGGCATGGAATGTATCATCATGGAACTCATAAACAAACACATTGGTAACCTCCAAACTCTGGACCCCACCCAGTTCGGGTTTGTGAAAGGAAGATTGTGCCTCCTGAACCTGATTGACTTCTTTGGGGCAGTCACCAAAGCCATAGACGAGGGTAAGGTGGTTCACACAGCCTATCTTGACCTCGCCAAGGCTTTCGACACCATCCCCCATTCTGGAATTATAGCTAAACTCACTAAACTAGGTATAAATCCCTACATCACAAGATGGGTTGCCAACTGGCTCTCTGACACTGTAAAGGTTGTAGACTCCAAATCTGACTTCAAACCAGTGACAAGTGGAGTACCACACAGTTCAGTTCTGGGACCTCTCGTGTTTGGTATCTACTTCTCTGAAGTACAGGCTAAGACAGAAGGCCTCAGGCTAACAAAGTTTGTAGATGACTGCAAACTAGGAGCCATAGTCGAGTCCCCAAATGATATAGACATCCTACAGAAGGGCCTCACTGAGACAGATGCCTGGTGTCAGAGCCATGGCCTCAAGCTCAATGCCAAAAAGTGCATTGTCATCCCCTTTGGGAAAAACTCTGAACCATTCACTACCACATAGGTGGCAGTCTGCTTAACGCCGAATGTGTGATAAGAGACCTTGGGATCCAGGTGGACAGTAGTCTCTCCTTTGATAATCACATCACCACAGTAGTCAGGAAATCCTTCTACGTGGCACACCTCATCACAAAATGGTTCTCATCCAGGAAAAAAGAGGTCATTGTTCCCCTCTACTCAACACTCATTAGACCCATTATAGAGTACAGTGCCCCTTTTGCAATGTACCTCACAAGACATCTGCAGCAGCTGGAATGGCCACAGAAGTACCTCACAAAGAGGATTACTGGCCTCAAACAGATGCCCTACACTGACCATCTCAAAAAACTCCAGCTTTACTCCATAGCATATCGCCTACTCCGAGGTGATTTCTGCCTAACATATAAAGCTATGTCAAACCCAGAGCTGTTGAGCATGCTACACCTAAAGAAATCCCAATCACTCCGAGCTACACTCTCTAGAGACCTAAACCTTGTCACCACAATAAACAGGGCATGCTGGAGGGATAGATTCCTGTTCCAGAGACTTCCCATACTCTGGAACAAGCTACCCATCTGTGTCAAGCAAAGTTCCTCATTAGCACTCTTCAAGAAAAATCTTGATGAGTGGATGGGAAATAGGAAATACACCCCGGGGATCACTTCTGTGGCTCTGATTGACAGAGGCACAGCAAAATAACTTTCTTGGGTGGCGTAAGCCAGAGAACCTTGTTGGCTAGGCTTACTTAGGCCCTTGGGCCAATAGCCTAGTACCTATCTATGAACCTATGAGTCATAGGAGGAAGTGACAAAGATGTGGTTGTGGATATACTGATCTTCTGACCCAATGGGGTATGAGCTGAAAGGATAACTGTCTGGCTCTGCACCAAGAGGATCTTTCTCACTAACCTCTCTGGATCCTCTTCTGTAAGTCTTCTGAAAGAGTGAGTGGACATCCCTGAAGGAGATTTTGGTCTTTCTAAAAAGGAGATGGGACCCTGGATGAACCTCAGTCCACTGAGGGTGAGTATCTAGTTCTAGGAAAAATTACCATATCCACAGTTTTTTGTGTCAGATCTGATGGGGGTCTGGTCTAATGTGTCTTTAAATTTCATAGTTTTCAGGACCGAAGGAGCAGTCGGATCTGAGGACTGCTTCTTAATATGTTTCTGATCCAAAGAAGAAGTTGGATCTGAAAATTATGTCTTTTATTTTTCAGATCTGAGGTATCCAATGGATCTAGAAAAGATCTTTTAACTGTCTTCTCCAAAGTCTTAGAAGAGTCTGTTGATGTGTTTGGAGAAGTAGGAGACATTTTTCTTGATTTTTGAGAAGAAGCTACAGATAGTGCCTTACTAAAGCAGGACAGAAGTGATCCCTTCAATATAAATTTGTTCTTCCATTCAACCAGGGCCTTTGGGTTGAATGCATGACAAATAGAACTGCTGTCTTGGAGATGAAGGGGTCCAAGACAATACACACAGAGTGTATGCGAGTCAGACAGAGGGATTTTCCAACTGCATTTCTCACATTTTTTAAAGTCTGCCCGGCTTTTCTCTTTTTCTGACATCCTAAAAAAACAGATGTTAGGAGCAATACACTAACATCAAGAACAAGTATATTGTAAAACTGTAACTATAATAAGGTCTAATTAATGGTCTATTCAAAAGGACTATAAAGGTATATACATACATATATATATATATATATATATATATATATATATATATATATATATATTTTTTTTTTTTAATGAAAGAAGGAAAAGAAAGAAAGGAAAGGAAAGAAAAAAGAAAAACTACCTACAAAAGTAGCTAAGAGCTACGACAAGCATAGGAGACAGAAAAAAGGGTAAAAGGGAGTAAAATTACTGACAATAGTAATTTACAGAGTACTTCTTCTTTCGGCTGCTCCCGTTAGGGGTCGCCACAGTGGATCAACTGTTTCCATTTCTTCCTGTCCTCTGCATCTTGCTCTGTCACACCATCCACCTGCATGTCCTCTCTCACCACATCCATAAACCTTATCTTAGGCCTTCCTCTTTTCCTGTTACCTGGCAGCTTCATCCTTAGCATCTTTTTCCCAATATACTCTGCATCCCTCCTCAGCACATGTCCAAACCAACGTAATCTTGCCTCTCTGTCTTTGTCTCCAAACCTTCCAACCTGGGCTGACCCTCTAATATACTTATTCCTAATCCTGTCCATCCTCGTCACACCCAGTGCAAATCTTAACATCTTCAACTCTGCCATGTCAAGCTCTGACTCCTGCCTTTTTGTCAATGCCACTGTCTCCAACCCATATAACATAGGTGGTCTCACTACCCTCTTGTAGACCTTCCCTTTTACTCTTACTGGTACTCGTTTGTCACAAATCACTCCTGACACTCTTCTTCACCCACTCCATCCTGCCTGTACTCTCTTCTTTACCTCTTTTCCACACTCACCATTACTTTGAACTGTTGATCCCAAGTACTTAAACTCATTCACCTTTGCCACCTCTACTCCCTGCATCCTCACCATTCCTCTATCCTCCCTCTCATTCACACACACATATTCTGTCTTAGTCCTGCTAACCTTCATTCCTCTTCTCTCTAGAGCATATCTCCACCTCTCCAGGGTCTCCTCCACCTGTTCCCTACTCTCACTACAGATCACAATGTCATCTGCAAACATCATAGTCCATGGGTTATAAATCACAAAGTCTGAAGTTAACTCTTTTCTAAAGCCTTACTTTGCATTTATTAACACAAAAATCTCTTACAGGCAAGACTAGCTTTAAGTCTTTAGCAGAAAGATCTGTAACAGCCCAAAAATGTAATATAAAATTGAACCATCTCGATGATGGCCTCCATTTCAAGGCTTTTATTTCTCCTCTCGTTTCCTGATTTGCCAGAATGATTCAATATCTCTCAAATGGTACCAGTAATATGTATTGGTGTCAATGGTCTTGTGGTATTTTGTGTTTTCCTGTTGAAAATCCTGGCCCTCTTTGTTTTGAGGTTTGTAGCTATTAGAGCTCCTCTGAATTTGTTGGCACACACAGTTTCACTTTCTTCTGCAAAGAATGTTTTCGGAAGCATAATTTAATTTAGTTTGTTGAGTGTTTAATGTTGACAATACACAAAGGATATAAAATGAGCTGTGCACATATTGTTTAGTCGATTTAGTTAACTAGGGGAGGTCTGTTTACAGAGGCAAAGGATAATTCCATTACATACAAGTCCATGCTTTCAGTATTTACACCTTTTACTATATCAACAGAATACTAATGTAGAGAATATGGAGAAATTTAATGTCTATAACTGCTGCAATTTACAAGTGTATAACTGAAGATATCAATTAAACAGTAAATAGATTTTCTTGAAGAGTAATGAGGGATTACAGTAATGGAAGACCTAGGGGTACTAGCTTTACGAAGGTTTCAGATCAGAAAAAGATGGAGTGGAGGATTAGTTATCTGAGAAGAGAAATAAAATTAAAAAAAATCAGCCACAGAAGGAGATGAGACACAGAGCTAAAAATTCTTTAGGCACTGAAGAAAAGAAAGCTCATGTGAGAATATTTTCTGCTGGAATTGATACTTGCATAAATCAAAGCAGAGGTACCACCTCTGTGGACCCCAAATTATGTTGTCCCAGAAGGTATCCATGCCTAGTGGCTACACTGAGACATCCTCTGACAATAACAGCAAGAGTTCCTAGAAAGTCTGCATTTAGAATGGGATAAGCCAAATATGCCATCTGAAGTCAGTGAAGTACATCATTTTATGGAGCTATCTGTACCAATTGGAAAAATGAAGTAGAAAGCATAGAACTCCCTTCTGTTCTCTGAATAAAGCAAAACTATATGACCCCTGTTAACAGCAGAATTGTGCCCTGTTGTAAGATATATGGTGACATGGATTGCTCTTGTTTTGAACTTTTTCTTGGGGCATACCCAAGAACACTAAGACATGGCCCATATGGTAACCATATTAAGACCCCAGTGATCTTTGGTCATGGTCTTCCAGGTTGAGTAAACTTGGAAAACTGACTCCCCATAGGCAAGCTCTTACTATAATTGTGACTGATGTGGTCAAAGCAGTGCAGCTGTCCTTTTTGGAAAGGTGTCTATCACTTAAGAGCCTTCTTTTGACACTGTGGTCATTTTTCTTCCTTTGGAGTTCACAGCATTTCGAAGAGTGAGAGGATGGAACTATAGGGAAATGTAAAGGTCCTGTACCATGTGAGGTTGTTTCCTCTTCAAATAGTCATTTCCCAGATCTTAAAGTGGCTGTGAAAAATACTTCCTACTTACACTGGCACTCCAAATATTATATTTGATATGGTAGCTGTTGTTAATATGCAGAAACTGTTAGGACTGATGCTGCCAGGTAGTACAGCTGATTGGCACCTAAATCCTTCCCTATGAGTAATTCCACCCCTATCCCATTTTCTCATTTCTTACAAAAGCATTTGCAATGTCATGTCAGATGACTCCTGGGAAATTCAGTGTTTTCTTAATGAAACTACTTACATTTTTTTCTTTTTTACACTTTCGTTATTTTGCTGAGATTGTTGTTTCAGTGTTGGCTTTATTCATGTCAGTACCATTTAAAATGTCTGTTAATGTCAATGTTCCTTTTGATTTCTTTCTAGTCGTCACTTATTCCAAACTGCTGTAATTTATCCTTATTCTGATACAGATGGAGTGTAATCTGCCTGCCACCAAAAATATTCTGACAGTCTTTCCGGTGACTGAAGATAAGCAGCGAGATCTAATTGCAGCATTTATCTGTTTGTCTGTCGCTCTCTTTCTCTCTGTTCTTTGTGGATAATTTTGTTTGTAAGGTGGTATCTCACCACACCATATCATCACTCCATATTATAAAGAATGCATAAACAAAAATATAGTTATGACTTGACTTACGAAGGGTTAATTGAGTGGCAGCCCCCTTACAAAAACAGAGATAAGCTATTTTCGCTTTGGAAAGGTTTCAGAGTAAAATGAAAGTAGTTTTCACTTTGGAAAGATGTCTAATGTTTGAGTGACTACATTTCTCCAGTTCTATCTTCATCTCAGGACCATTTTCCCTTTGCCAGCAGAAGAAGTACAGTGTGTGACAGCTTGGGCTCAATTACAAAAGCTGTAGAAATTTTAACACATAGTGAGAAATTGTAATTAAGAAGAACATTAAGATTCTGCTTACTTAGTTATTTGGTAGTGAAGTAATCATGCAGACCTACTTTTAAATCTATGTTTCAACTTTTCCTTGTACATGGGGGAGATGGTGCTTTCGTAGGGATGTAGGCATGCTGTGCTTCTTTAAAAGATACATGAAGCCAGGGTATGCATTACAGTGATTATTTTTTTCATGTCTATTCATATCTTCAATTATGCTGCTATGGTGTGATTAGAATCCTGTTTGCCAGAATATTTCATGGATGTTACAGTAACTAACTTTGCCTTGACTCATAAACAAAATGTGATGACATTGAAACACCAGTGCAGTTTTATCTATTTTGTCATGCTAGTGGCGAAAAGTACTCTCTGTAGGCACAGAATTATGAATTGCAAACTCTCCTTCTAATATATGTTTTCAACTTTTTTCTTCTCATCTTCTCCAAACTATTAACCCAACCATTATCAGCCTCACCTTTCAGTTCCACATGGACAAGGGATTCTTGGGAGAGGACCTCATATGGAGAATATCAGGGTTTTACTTCTTATACATAACACTGTTGTGCTGAGGTATCTTAGCAGAGTGCTTCTATCCCTTGTCAGCATCTGGAATGCCCAGGTCTGTAGTCTGCCCTAGGTCATCTGGGCTGCAGTAATGGCTTTATCCCTTTGTGGCTTAATATTAAGTGAAACTGTGCATGTGAAATTACAGACATGGCACTTATCTGTCTGAGCATGATTAGAAGTGCTCTGTTCTGAAGGAATTACCTCGCTAACTTGTAGTCTTGCTTGAGAAGATGGACTGTCCTCCTTCATACTCACCACCACTTTGGACTGTTCTGTTGCAATGACAGTAACAGTGGATGTAGACAGATGTTCTGCAGTCACAGCTGGTTGTGGCAGTAGGTCTAGTGGCTCATCACCTGTTTCAGGAGCCTTTGAAGTTTTGGAGTGCTCAGCATGTGGCTCCTTACAGGGAAATTTCTCCTCTGCAAGATTCTTCTTTGAAGGGACAGTTGCTATGTAGGCAGCAGAAACACCTTCAGTGGTGGAAGTCTTTTTGCATCTTCTACTTGCTTCAAAGCTGGATGTAAAGAGACTTCCTCAGTGCATGAAACAGAACATTTTGCGACTCTAAGTGGTTTGTTCACTTCACATTCCATATGGTTATTCGACATTCTTTTAGGAGTAATCATGCGAGGAGCAGTAGGAGATGTCGCCATCTGAGATCATCGATGAAGGTAGGGTTCGGCATGAACGACTTTTAATCTTATTTCCAAATACCTTACAGTGTGAATAAGTATGAGAAAATGCTAAAGCAATGCCAGAAAAGCAAGATGTTTGCTGTATATAATCTTCATCAGAGTTAAATTCTGCATATCCTATAGACTCCAACACGGATGCATTAACTGTATTTTTAGGTGTAGCTTATTGATATACATGGAACATTGAGTTTTCTTCAGCATCAATGCTGCATGCCTCATCTTCATAACAGCCAGAGTGCCCAGTGTAGCCAAGGTTGTCAGGCACGTTATCTAGTGCCTCTAAAGGAGCTGTGGTCACTGTTGTTTCAAGCTGGTCATTTTGATAAAGTGTGCCAAGCACTAACTGTGTTTCTTTAACAGGTAGTAAAGTCAATACCCCTGTCTAAAAACACTTGTACTATTATCACATATTAAGTGGTTGCAGTTTAATTACAACTCGACATAAAATCTTATGAAAAAAGAAAAAGTTTGAAAAGGTACAACATGAATACAACAGACCTGAAATGTCCTTATTTTAACTCATTAATACATTCCAGCAGTCAGTTAATGAGGTTTTACATTCCTGACTGCTGCAAGTCAGGACACCATCTCTCTAGACCTCAGAATAAAAAGAAAAATTAAATGTGATAAAATCATTTGTGCTGAGCAAGAAAAACAACTGTTGCCTTTCTTGTTCAGGTAAAGTCATTTTGTCAAATTTAATGTGCTTAATAGCAGCACCGAATACCATAAATTCAGTACTGAAATTATATTACATGTGAAAAAATGTTTTTATGTGTGGCGTGCCTTTTAAATGTTGTAGGCTTCAATGGGGCAGGGTAGTCGTATATATAAAAAAATGATCAGACTTTTATAGTTAGTATTATTACCTGAGGTGTATTGGGGATTTTTAGAACATCCATTAGTATGTATATGCCATTTGGTGTGGGACTAAAGGGGTAGGTGGGTGTTGCAGAGGATTGCTGTTCACTGTTTCTTAGTTCATGAGCCACTGTGTTTCCTTGACAACATCTAACATACTTCACAACTGAGTGACAACATTTTATAAAATCTGATGCAATGTTTCTTTCAGGCATTTGGCATTGCAGCTTTTAATGAATATGAAGGTCTGAGGATTGTCAACTACCGTGAAGTGACATAATCCTCATATTAAGCGTGTCACATTTGCCCGACCATTTAGATTCTGGATGTTTCACACCTGTTCCAAGTGGATGCACCATCTCTACAACCTTGTGGAAGGGAAAATTTGGGAAAAAATATTGATTAATTTCCTTGCATTCTACCAGCATGACTCATATTGCTGTGCACTGTGTTCCATCTACCTCTTCTCACTGTATTTTAGGCCCAGGGAATTTATTTTGTCTTTTGAAACAGCATTGCAGGTGATGATTCAGACAACGTGAATGCTGGTTTTCATAACACATAGGATCAGAGATTGTTGCAACTGTGTACTGACCATCTGCATGACTGTAAAGAAACTTGTCTTTCATAGATATTTGTGTTTATATATTTGATGTGTTGCGCTTTGCCTAATACCCAGTGTCAATAAAGCAACTTAAGCCTGCTTAAAAATGATTTGCAGATGTGTTAATCTCACCTTCCTGTTGTGTAATATAACTTGTTACTAGGGGGAGGACATGCAGACTCCACACAGAAGGCACTCCTGAGCCACGCTGAGAATCGAACGGGAGAACCTCTTGCATTGTTACCTCACAGCAAGAGGTTCTCCCGTTTGATTCTCAGTGTGGCTTGGAAGTGCCTTCTGTGTGGAGTCTGCATGTCCTCCCCGCGGTTGGGTAGCATTCGAAAGACATGCGTGCGTAAATGGGCGTGCCTTCGTTGAAGGTTGGGTGTCGAGCTGGCACCTCGGCATTTAGTAAAAATCTACTGCCAATCATTAGCGGACCGGAGTTCCGCTGTGGCGACCCCTTACCATGAAAAAGCCGAAAGACAAACAACAACAACAACAACTAGCAGCAGTCAGATTTGTGGTATAGTGAGGCAAAGCCTTGGCTAAATCCCCGCTGACTCAGGATTAATTAGCAATCCAGGAGCTGAAGGCCCTGATTAGGTAAGCAGGTAAAAGTTGAGACAAAGCTTGCTCCCTTCTTTTGCACAGGCTGGTGGATTTTTCTAGGCATGCATGTCCTGCCTACTGCCCTAGTGGATATCAGAGACAGAGGCAGTTGTTTGGAGGGACTGGCACCATGGGTGTTGGGGAAGTGTCATTCTTAGAACTATGTAACAATCCCATGCTTCACCCATTGCATGTCCAGTCCTTTGGACCTTTGCACACATGAACAAAAGAATGGTGGAGCATAGATGAAAGCCCTGATAGCTGCCCAGAGACAAAATAAAGTAAAAATATTGAGTTTTCTGGAATTTCAATTGCCATAGTCTTATAGGTAACTTTTTCCTTTGTTTTAGCCCTGTCAGCTGACTAAATGAGCACACGTCATATTATTTGCTTAACAAAACAACATTCAGCCTCACAGCATTTTAGATTTTTTTTGACAGGAGGATATTTTCAATATTTTAAAGTCTTGCTCTGTTTGCAGCAGGTAACAACCAAAGCAGCTGTGCCTCTCGACAACATAAACACTAATTAAAGAAGAATCAGTGTTCCAGTACTCAGAGATCTACTTCCTGTGTTACAAATCTTGGGCCCTCTTCCTTGTTGTGTTCTTAGTACTTCCTCTTGTGCCATTGCCCCTCAGTTCTAATCACCTCCCAAGACTAAATCATAGTTCACTTCATGCATGAATTCAAAAGTGTAACATGTCCCCCCCAACAGTCACCATACTCTACATGCTTCTTTCTATGATATATTCTTCACTGAAATGAAAACTATAACACCTTCATTTGCATCCCTATTGCTCACAATAAGACATTTAAATTTCAAACCATCTTGAGCATCAAACATTATCAGCATTAATCTCTTTACAAAAGGGGAGCCCACGTAACTTGGTAGATACCCATACATCCAGTATACATCTCTTGTTCCTCTAAGAATGTCAAAAAAGATGTGGTCTTGCAAGTAAAATCATATACATCAGAACAATCTGCTATATGACCAACAGCATGTCTTTCATAATGATCTGAACACAACTGTCACTTCTATCCCTAATATATGATGTTTTCAGAGACACAGAGCTGTGGCAACTCACCTGTGTTCACTTTCCCTCTTATTAAGGGCTTCAGTACTTTGAAGGAGCTTAAAATATTTTAATTCTCAGCAAATAGCTGTAACACATACTCTGTCAATTAAAAAATAAACAAATGAGTCTTATTAGCCAGTGGATCTAAGAGATAGTACCTAACTACTTTAATTAATAATTTCCAGTTTTGTTCCATGGAGATTAGAGGTAGAGGCATCTGTCTTGAAGGGATTGATGCTATGGGGGAGGGAGTGTCATTCTCAGAACTATATCGCAATCCCATTATCCTACTTATATGTTTTTGTATTGGAAATAATGTGTCCGCAGTTCTCATACTAATTTATTTATTTGTAAAAGTTCTCATTTTCTTTTCCTTTTTTGTCTTATTTATGTCTTTTTTGTTTCTAACTTGTCATAGCTCCCGCCAGTATTGGGTGATGTGATTGATCTTCTCAATGGTCTCCTTCAGCTGTAAGCTTAGTAAAAACCTATGAGCCTATAAAAAGTTGCTTTGGGTCTAACCTACTTACCGTAAGTAAATAACAATAAAAGTAAATTGTTAAACATTAAAAAGGAAACAAGTTAGATATGTTCTCTCAGGAGTAATCCTACTCATAGCTGTGCAACATCTTACTATAAGGGTGATCTGCATTAATGTATTTTCTAGCAGTATTCTTACTGCATTTTTTAATTCTTTTTCATTTGTCACGCATAATTCATTTATATTATTATTTATCAGGTTGGAAGTTATTAAGACAAGTACTTAAGTTTAAATGATTCATCATGAATAGCCATATTTTAATTTATAATACAACAGAACAAAAAGCACTGTAATCAGAGTGTAGATAGTTTTGGACCTTGTTGAAAAAATTTAAAAAATGTCTGTAAGTCCAGAAAGTGACCTGTCATAAACGTACATAATGTGTATCAGGCGGTGGGACTGGGGGATCAGTGTAGAAGTCTAGTAATTCTAGCTAATGCGGTTATATTTGTGGTTACATGCATCAGCAAAGATCTAGTTAACTGGCTTTTCTTGTTGAAACCTTGAAGTGTTAAATGTAATACATAAAACAGCCTAAATTAGAAATTTGCTTACTAAAACAGAATAAACCGATCTGGCACAGAGAGAGCAGTTTCTGCAAACAAGGGAATTACTTACCTTCCTTTGGAGTGGTGTCTGATAATGGCACTCTGACTTTTGGTATGGCACTTAATGTGGTTAATCCCATGTGATGTCAATCTCTGTCTCTTGTCTATAGCTGGATACAAACTTGATACTACACTGATATTCTTATGACTGAAAATTTCTCATGAACTCATTCTTAATTTGTTCTAGAATGAATAATAGAATTATGATGCAGTTTACATATGGAACAGTGAGGGGGCCACCTGCATTTCTTGTTGTTACTATGGTAATAACATGTTGGCATGGTGATAAACAAAATCCAGTGTTAAGCTTTAACCAACAGATTAAATGTTCATTAGACATTATTATGTCTTTTTCTGACTAATGTATGCATTTATCTTAACAGTACAAAAACATAACGCGTGTGATAAAGCAGATCTATTTCATTTGATCGAATGCTCATTTGAGTGAATCACATATCACTGAGCACAAATGACTGAAAATTCATTTGACTGAATTACAATTGACAGAAAACATTCAGAAGAAAAGATATACTATAAAAATGTTTTTTTTTTAAATCGGCAAGCCCCCCCTGCACCCCTGTCGTCATTATTTATATATACTAACTCCATGGACATACAGCCAGAGAGAAAAGGGAAAAACACCACATGCAGTAAATCAGTGCTGGAGCACAAACTCCTACAGTTTTGGGAGTACAACATGACGGTAACCTTTCCAATCCACACATACACTTCTAGACTTACTTCACTAAACTCCTACAATCGGAAGTGATATTATCACATTCTTTCTACAGATTTCTATTCTTTTTCTATCAATAAGCATAAAAGATTAAACTTTGGAGAAAACACCATTCCAAAGTTGTCTGCATAACAGAACTTTCCAAGCCTATTACAGCAACTCATTCTCCCCCATAGCCTTACTCAACAGTGAAGTCCTCTAAAGGATCTGTTCTTGGATCAGCCTCTCTCCCTCTTTGTAAACAACCTGTCATTAGCACTACCTAATCTTAAACTAGTTATGTCCACATATGATATACTATTCTATGTTAATCTGCAAAGTAAGCTACAAGATGATTTTACTCAATTATGCAATTGGTTATCCTCTAATAGGTTCCTAAATAAGCCCCCAGAAATCAAATATTGTGGCTTTCGCTACCTCATGGAAACTTGCCTCAGTTCCATATATTACCATAAAAGATCACAAAGGTAATATCTATCCCCAATGTCACTGAGGAGCAATATTTGAGCCTAATCCTTGACCAAGTTGTTTCATTGACAGCACACATTGATTACACAACCACTAAAGTCTTAGGATAACTAAAATTCTGCTACAAAATTATTCACCTTTTCTGTCCAAATGATTGGTGAGCCATAGGCAAAAATATGTTACTACCAAAAAACTGAATACAGGCCGCCATTCCACATTCACTTTTCTGTCTGGAATACCCATGTGATTCAGAGGGCAGAGAAGAAAATGTGCAGATTCATCCTACTGGCACATCCTCTTCTTCATCACTGTAAGCTTCTAGAAATCACTAAATGGTTATCTGCAACTAACAGAGCTACCTTTCTACTTAGCACTCCAGTTTTCAAAGTCCTAGAACAAGGCTACTTCCCCCTTTGCAGGTCAGATTACCATTCCATTGTAGGTCATATAACCTTTGCATCTCAGATGGAAATTATTTCTTCCTCTCCCAAGATACAGAACATCAGCAGGAGAAAGAGCTTTCTCAAGGTAAGGACCCACAACCTGGAACCACCTGTTTACTAAAATTAAAAAACAAAAGACTGGTAATAAGTTTAAATACATGTTTAAAATGCACCTTATGTCAGAATCCCCTTGCAGCTGTTATGACAATGGTTTATGGTGGCTGTTATCACTTATGTTCTTACCTATGTTCAAATGTTTTATTGTTGCCTTAGTCTTATATATCAATTGTCTTTTAATTATATTTGTAACACTCTTGTGCATCCAAATGTAAATTCCAATAGTTTTTATTCAAAAAATTAGTGCACATGTTATTTGCAGTCTCTCACAGGTATGATTTTGTACTTTAATTTTATGTCTGTCCTTCTGTAAAATTTGTTGTGCTTCACCGCTCTTTCGCTTGAGCCCAGGTAGTGTCTGAAAAGGGTCAATAGATCAGCCCACCTACCTGGTGAACAAACAGAAATAAATAAATAAATTGTGACTCAGTCAAATGATTTAGTCATATGAGTTTGACCATTTGTAATTTAGTCAAATGAGCATTCCGTCAAATCAGGTCTATATTACGACATCAAAAGCTCAGGTCAGCGACCACCTGTTCACTGACCAATAAACAGCGAAATGTTATTTCCACAAACAGCCACTACAGTGAATTTTTTCCTAGGGGAAAAAAAATTGCTTGGACAAGCAGAAAAGACACAGCATTACGAACCTAACAAAGTGGAGGGGGGGGGGGGTTGCCCACCCCTAACTAAATATACAAACTCTGAGATTGCACTACAGTGGGAAAAAGGCCAAATCCATGCAAAGGCTAAGCAAATTTTTTCCCCTAGGAAAAAATTTGCTGTAGTAGCCATTTGCAGAAATGACATTTCGCTGTTTATTGGTTGGCAAACAGGTGTTCACTGACCTAAGCTTTCGATATCGTAATATAGACCCAGTCAAATCTACGGACTTGGTAAAACATATCTAAACCAGAGTACAGTGCATTTTGCTTATCATGACTCTGCAGCATCACTACTAAGTTCTATTCACTCTTCAAACACTATCAATATTTTAAAAAATGCATTCAGAACAGCAGTATTTATATTTTCAAACACTACATTAATAGGCTCCATATTTACCAACATATAACTTTAAAAGTAATGCAGAATTATATTATAAACACAGTTTTATTCGGATCAAGCAGACCTAAAAAATAGATTTTTTTTTTTTTATTATAAATATTTTATGTGCAGTTTGGCAAAGGAAAGAAAATTTGTTTTCCATGTTTAACAGACATAAAACAAAATAACATCTCATGGTACTGAGAGTGAAAAATGTTATCAGTGCAAATTCTGCAAAATGCCTTTACTTTAAGCATATTAGTCTTTCACTTGTTTGAGAATGTGCAAAAAAAGAAGCTTACAATTTTTTTTTTCATTTTATTTCTTCAACAACTAGTGTGAATAACTTTAAAAGAAAGTATGACATCAGGGTACTTGCAGGTAGAATTGTTCAGCATGAGGTCTGTTCAGAATATGTGCTATTATTTGTAGATATACTCTTGTATTTTTTTAAATGGGCAAAAAAGATGAAAACAAAATCAGTTTATCATATTTTGCAATTATAGTTTTTTTCACAAATATGTGAACATTTTACAAAATAATAATGATGACAGCAATAAAACTGAAAACTATTTGCCAAAGTTGGAAGTGTTTGGAATAATGGAATATGGGAACTTCAGTGGTTGGATGTGATTTTTGTTTGTACTGGTGGCTGTACTCATGGAGTAACTTGCAGAACCCAGACTGTAAAAGTAGCCAACTCCAAATCTTGCTCCAGACAAGTGACAAGTGGAGTACCCCGGGGTTCAGTCCTGGGACCGCTCTTGTTTGGCATCTACTTCTCTGAAGTACAGGCCAACACTAAGGGGCACTAGCTAACAAAGTTTGTAGATGACTGCAAACTGGGAGCCATTATTGAATCCCCAAATTATGTGGATATTCTACAAAAGGGCCTTACAGAAACAGATGCTTGGTGCCAGAGCCATAGGCTCAAGCTTAATGCCAAGAAATGTATTGTTATCCCCTTTGGGAAAAACCATGTACCCATGAATTACCACATAGGTGGCAGTACACTAAACACCGAAAGTGTGATGAGAGACTTAGGGACACAGGTGGACAGTGGTCTCACCTTCAATAACCACATCACCAAAACAGTCAGGAAATACTTCTATGTGGCACACCTCATCACTAAGGGCTTTTCATCCAGAAAAAAGGAGGTCATTGTCCCATTGTACTCATCCCTCATTAGACCCATTATAGAGTACAATGCTCCATTTGGTATGTACCTCACAAGACATCTGCAGCAGCTGAAAAGGCCGCAGAAATACCTCACTAAAAGAATCGCAGGCCTAAAGCAGATGCCCTATGCTGACCGTTTAAAAAAACTCCAGCTATACTCTGTGGCATATCGTCTACTCATAGGCGATCTCTGCTTAACATACAAGGCCATGTCAAACCCTGAGCTGTTGGACATGCTCCACTTAAAGAAATCCCAATCCCTCAGAGCCACACACTCCAGGGATCTAAATCTTGTCATCAAAATGAACAAAACATGCTGGAGGGATAGGTTCCAGACCCAGAGACTCCCCATACTCTGGAACAGATTGCCCATACATGTCAAGCAGAGTGCATCCTTGGTCCTCTTCAAAAGGAACCTTGACGATTGGATGGGAGATAGGAAATTTACCCCAGGGATCACGTCAGTCACCCTGCTAGACAGGGGTCCAGGGAAGTAAATATTGTGGGAAGAAATATCCAGGGAATTGTTATGGCTAGGCTTGTACAGGCCCTAGGGCCAATAGCCTAGTACCAACCTATGAACCTATGAAAGTTATATACTGGCATTTATTTATTTTTATTTGCTTTTGTTAACTGTATTGATGTGTCTGGAAATGAATGACATTTTTGGTAGAGACATGAGGAGAAGATATCCAAGTGAAATGTTATTTATTACAAACACCATAGTATTGTATATGTTACAAACAGCACTCTATGTCTACTGTTACAAGTAATATTAGATTGTTTCTGCACAGATAACTTACAACTATACACATAGGTAATACAACATTTTACAAAGGTAATACAACTGAATGTATTGGATAATATAGAAATGGAATAGCATTTATTTATATAGCTTGGTAATACATGGTTGTGGACTGTCATAGTTTCATGGGTTCATAAGTGTGTACTAGGCTAATGGCCCTGGAGCCTTTAAATGCCTAGCCCATAGAAGTGCCCTGGCTTTGTGCCACCTGACGTTAGTTCCCAGTGCCTCTATCAAGTAGAGCCACTGGAGTGATCCCCGGGGTGAACTTTCTATTACCCATCCACGCATCAAGATTTCTCTTGAAGAGGGACAGCGAGGTGCTCTGCTTGACATGTATGGGAAGTCTGTTCCAGAGCATGGGCAGTCTCTGGGTGAGAAACCTGCTCCTCCAGCATGTTCTGTTGATTGTGGTAATGAGGTTGAGGTCTCTGGAGCATGTGGTGTGGAGGGATTGGGATTTCTTTAGATGTAGCATTTCTGACAGAGCTGGGTCAGACATGGCTTTGTAAGTTAATTAAAGATTGCCTCTAAGTAAGCAATATGAGACAGAGAATAGCTGGAGTCTTTTGAGTCTGTCCATGTAGGACATTTGTTTAGTGCCTAGAATCCTCTTCATGAGGTACTTCTGTGGCCACTCCAGCTGTTGCAGGTGTCTAGTGAGGTACATGTCAAATGGGGCATTATACTCAACGATTGGTCTAATGAGAGAAGAGTAGAGAGAGATGATGACCTCTTTCTTCCTGAATGCAAAATCCTTGGTAATGAGATGTGCCACATAGAAGGACTTTCTGACCACAGTGGCAATGTGGTGGTCGAAGGAGAGGTTACTGTCAACCTGCATCCCCAGATCTCTTATAATGACTTCAGTGTTCAGCGGGCTCCCATCAATGCGGCAATTAGTGGGAACTGAGTTTTTACCAAAGGGGATGATGACACATTTTTTGGCATTAATCTTAAGGCCATGGTTTTGACACCACTCATTGGTCTCAGTGAGGCCTTTCTGTAGGATGTCTGCATCACTTGGAGAGTTAACATCTGGCTCCCAGCTTGAAATCATCTGTGAACTTGGTTAGCCAGAGTCCCTTTGTGTTGGCCTGGACTTCTGAGACGTAGATGACGAACAGGAGAGGACCCAGGACCGATCCCTGTGGGACTCCACTCGTGACTGGTCGGCAGTCTGACTTGGAGTCTACTACTTTCACACTGTGTGTTCTTTCTGTGAGCCAGTTTGCAACCCACCTAGTGATATAGGCGTTGATGCCTAGTTTGGTGAGTTTATCAGTAATTCCCGAGTGAGGAATGGTATCAAAGGACTTGGCCAGATCAAGGTAGGTTGTATGCACTGCCTTACCTTCATCCACAGCCATGGTGACTGACTGAAAGAAGTCAACCAGGTTGAGCAGGCATGTTCTCCCTTTCACAAAGTCAAACTGCATGGGGCATAGAGTTTGAAGATTTCCTATATCTTTGTTAATCAGGTCCATGATGATGCCCTCCATATCTTTACATATCAGACTTGTTAGGCTAATGGGGTGATAATTCCCAGGATCTGTAAGGACAAAGCCTGAGGTGAGGATGTAACTGAACAGGGCACACAGAAATGGTGCCAGTTTGCTTTGTAGTTCATGTAGAACACAGCCAGGGATATTATCAGGTCCCATGGAAGCTGTATTCTTGGCCTTGGACAGTGCATCTTTAACCTGTGCTGCAGTAATGCTGGGTGCTTGGCATTCTTCCAGTATTATGATTGGTCCTTTGGGGGGAGAAAGGGGTAAAGTTGGCACTGAATCTGTCGGCCAGTATGTTGGCAATATCTGTTGGCTCAGTATAGGAGGTACCATTGTGCAATAACTCAGAGCAAACCTGGGTATTGCCGTGGAGGTTCTTGATATAACTATAGAAGGCTTTGTGATTGTTTTTAGTGTCTGCCACAATTCTGCCTTCATAGCTGGCTTTAGAGGATTTGATGAGGAATCTCAACTTTTTGTTGAGGCTAATAAGGGAGTTTTTCCAGTCTAGGGACTTCACCTTTTTCTGCAACAGTTTCTTCCTTCTGTTGTAGAGTTTATTAATGGCAGGGGACCACCAGATTGGCTTCCTTTTTTTGGAGGAGAGCGTCTTGGTTCTGTTGGGTATGGCTAGTTCCATGCATTTATGTACATGCTCGTACAGTGCATTAGTGTATGATTCGGCAGTCATGCAGCTATTTTCCCTTGGCATGGGTGCCGTGAAGTTAGCCACCTCTGCTTTTAGGAGCCCAAAGTCAGTTTTGGAGAAGTTTTTCAAGGTGGTTAACTTTGCGAGGGGGGGGTGGTGTGGATTTCCATGGTGATTAGTTTATGGTCAGATTTGACCAGGGAGGGATTGACTACTGGTGTAGAGCAACGGTTGCCCATGTTAGTAATAACCAGGTCAAGGACGTTGCTTCCTCTAGTGGGGGTCAGAATGAGCTGGTCCAGGGCACTGGAATTGATGAATTCCAGGAAGCGTTGGGCCAGTGTATTGATGCTTGAGTAATTCTCTCAGTTGATGGAGGGACATGATTGGGGACCTATACCAGGCTATGACCTGGATCGCCATCTTGCCCAATGTTAGTTGTACCTGAAGTACATAGGAATTAATCTTCTCATAGGAGGAGAGTAACCCAATATATATATACATATATATATACATATATATATATATATATATATATATATAGATATATATAGATATATATATAGTATAGATATATATATATATATATATATATATATATATATATATATATATATATATATATATATGTGTGTGTGTGTGTATTTATATATATATATATAATATATTTATATATATAATATATATATATATTTATATAGATATATATATATATGTTATATATATATAAAATATTTAAATTCACTAGTTTACAGCAATTCATATCTGCTAACATACTCCATAGTTAACAATATACTTCCTTTATATGCTTGATATATATCGATATATCTATATATGTGTGACACACATAAATCTACATGTAACTTGAAACTGCACAAGTATGTTTGTGCATGTGCATGGCACAGTAGACTTCTTCGTACAAGGAAACTTTTAAATACAGCCTTTCTTTATTTTTAGTACTCTTTTCAATAATTTACAGCAATTCCTAGCCAGAGAATGTAAAACTGATGATTGATGTCTGCAAACAGTTTTGTGTTTCCAATTAATCCCAAAGTAGTGTTGCTAAAAACATTGAGGAAGTAGCTGTGACTGCGTTACATACATAAATATGTAATAAACTACACGGAGGAAACTAAGAATAACAAGAATGTAATCAAGTTGGAACACAGTGGGTGTAAAGTCAGTTTTAAGTGTTTTGTTATAATTTATAATTCACATTTAAAGTTTTAATTTATTGCTCTGCATTATCTTCTTGCTTTTTGCAGATCAGTCTTGCTTACTTTGCATATAACACATTCTGTAGCTCTGCAGTGCCTTAGAAGTATTCTCATGGGACTGTTAGCCTCAAGTGTTTTGGCTGGAAAGAATTATAAAACCATCTGTACATAACAAATACAATCAAACATGTAAACAGAATGCAAAAACAAATCAGCACCATAAACACATTTTGTAGCACTGCCCCTATTTCAGCCGAACTGTCTTAATCTGTTGCACTCTTTGTTTATATTATTTACATAATGATGCTGACTGTTGTAATACATTCAGGCATTTTGTTATTGTAATGACGTCTGTAACATTGCGCTGATGATTTAACTGCATGGATTTATCACTACTTCTCTAAGGGATACCTGTAAATGGAAAATTGTATATCATAAGGCCGTTAGAAGAAAACAAGTATTCATTTTGTAAATTACTTCTGTGGGTCTACATTAGATGTATGGAGTAGCAGTAATTTTCAAAATTTCTGATATCGGTAAACAAATGATTCAAATGTTTAAATAAACTTTATTCAGTTACATTGCAAATAATAAATCTACAGACAACCACCTTAGCAGGAATGGTGATGCTGTCAATTTAGGCATTGTGTAATCCCCACAAAATGCACTTCCTTATTTGAGCAATACAACCATATGTTATCTGACATGCTGGTACTGTTATAATGCTGTCTTGTGTAGGACACCCAGACTATATTAATAAGGGGGACAATGCTGTTGCTCACTCTCTGGTAAGAAGACTGAGGGAGAAGCCGCTGTTGCTCAGGACAGTCCCCTTCAGGAAGGGAGCAGTGCATTCACTGGTTAGTACCCATGCCCTGCTTTGTCAATACTTGTAGTACAGTTGATAAAATATGTATCAAAAAAGGGCAGTTTAGCCACTCTGGTGGCATAGAGGGATAAAGCCCTGCCTACATCCCAGTTGACTTGGGTCCAATTAGTGGATCGGTCAGTTGGTGGTGCGGCAGGGAGACATTAGAATGCCCGGCCCAGATGGGAGGGAGCTCATTGATGATGCTCCCTTAGGGAGGCATGGTCCAAAGAGGGGAGTTGTCCTCAGACATGATCAACAAGCATGGGGGGCAGGGAGTGAGTAGGGCATATAATGAAAAAATAAAACCCAGGACAGAGACAGAGATGGCCAAGACCAAGACCCCAGGTCAGCTTTAGGAAATCACAATCTGCTGGAGTAAGTCTGGGGGTAAGAAGATGAGCTGGTAGACCTGGCATGGATGTGAGGCACTGGGGGGCCAGGCCAACTGGTTGATGTTCCAAAAGGGACCAATAAATTAATAAATATATAAATACAGTTTGGTTCCACATCAGTTCCTTAATACCCAGTTGCACAAAAAGTGAGAGCTGACTAAAAATAAAGTAAGCCACTCAGTTTCTGAAAAGGGTATGTAAGGGGCTTTATCCCTTACACCCACCAAGTTAATACAATAAACTGTGATATCACAATATGGCAGCAAGAGGGGCAAATCTGACTATAGCAGTCACATCTGATGAAAGTATGTTTTGCTCAAGTGGATTTAATCAACCACTTGGTCTGGTAGGAACCAAAATTTGTATAACTTCAAATAGCATAACTCATCCGAATTAGTGGGTCAGCAGACTGCACATGCACTGCTGATAGTGAAAGACAAGAAGATTGTGGGTTCCAAATGTGGTCCCATTGTGCACAGAGATAAAGCCCTAACTGACCCCCAGATGACCTATAAGAGCTAGAAGGACTGTGCAGAAGAGGGACAGGTTGAGCAGCAGGTGATACCTCACCCATCTGAGGGTGTCAAAGCCTGTAGCTGTTTCTGGAATGGTGAATTAGTGCATAAGCACTGCCATGACACTCCCTGATCTGTAAACACTATTGTACCCAAATATTCTCATAGGCATTGCTCGGTGGTACACTCTTTGTGAGCCATTAATGGAGCAGATTTCTTTTCATTAATAGCACTTGATAACTTGTAATCTACAGAGGTGGAAAAATCACAGCCATATAAACATTTATTAAATCTTTGAATTTCCAAAACTCTGGCTAATCATTCAATGCCCCAATATGAATACTTTTCATAAGACCATAGGATGATAGGAGAATACAATGCTAATGACCCTAAAGAGCCTTTTTAAGCCTGACCATATTTTCCAGAAATATTAGAAAGGTATTTATTTGAACAGAAAACATTGTTATTGAATTATCGCTTATGCCATAGACAGTCATACATTTACATAAACGAAAAGCAAACCATATTGACATATTTTTCTGTTGCAAACATTACACATCACCTAAAATGTTCTGTACAGTCATTGTCAGTGAGACATGGCATAGTTCATTCAATTCCTGCCTTCTCTTAAACCTCATTGCTCCTACAAAACATTATTATGCATCTAGTGTTCCCACAATTCCCATTTTTTCTAAGTAATTTGCTCCAACCCTTTTCTAAATATCCCATTTCAGTTTTTTTTTTCTCTGTTATTATATTCAGTACTTCTCATACAGTTGTTTTAGACTTTGATTTCTGTTTTCTAGTAATTGCTTTTTTGGCAGCCACTAGAATTAAACTCACCTAGGCCTTACAATGTCTAGACAATTATGATTCTGTATAACAGCTCAAAAATAATTTCCTTAGTTACACCGATTTGCTCACCCAGTATTTCTCTCAGAGTAGTCTGCAGTGAAATTTTAACATCTGCCAACTCATCACATTCCCAAAAAATATGTTCCCAGTTATCTTTTCCTTCCCCATCACACTTTATTTGGAGTCTGCTTGGGGTATAAAAAAATATATGCAAACACTTCCAAGCAAAGATCCTAAATCTTCTACACTTTATTGCATATTTGGGAGCCACACATATATCCTCCCATTGCTTCTTTGTGACTTGCTTATTCAGTTTCTCTTCCCAATCCTTTCTAACCTCGTCTGATTGATTCCTATAGTTATCATGCAATATTTTATATGCCCTATTAATTATCCCTGTTTTAACAGCAACTTCTATTCTAGATTCTTCTAAAAACTCTACCACAGCAGTTTTTTCACTTAAGACTCCCTTATCTTTCTTTCTTTGCGTATATTCTGATATCAATCTCCGATATTGAAGGCCATGTCCAACCTGCAGTCCTAACTTCTTTTTTGGTCTTATCTCACTCTATTACCTTTCCATTTCTACTTATTTGCTCCCAATACCTTGGTTCCTTTGCCAGTTTTCTCCAGTAAATTCCAGCCTCCTCTTTCCTGTTCTCTGTACCCTAATTTCAGTCATTCCTATCAGCAGAATCTCCTTTCTCCATTCCCATGTTGGTTTTGTTCTTAGAATACTTTCTCCTACTTTATGAATATAATATTCTGTATGATTATTGTTATTCTCTTGGATCTGCATCCAAAATCCCAGTCTCTCGTTATTTCTTGACCCCCCCCCCATTTTATCATCATCCTTTTCCACTTTGAATTATATCTTTCTGCTTGTGCTGTGTATAGGAGCCTAGGTGTGTAGCTCTGAATTACCCCCTTAAAATCAGGTAATCCCAAACCACTTTGATCTATTAGAAGGATCAACTTATCGCACTTGACTCTCCCTATCCCAGATAAAATCCTTCAGCTCTTTATTAATTAATATCCACAACTTCTCCTCTCATTGATAAAATATGCCTGACCAGTGTATAAAACTAAAATGACTAAAAACATTGTAATTGCTTGTATCTTGCTATCCATATCCAGAAAACAGAACTTCCAATTTCTCAGTTTTTGTATTATTTTTTGTTTAGTATCTTCCCACATATCCACAGAATCCTTTTTAACTTATACTCCTAAGGACTTCATTTTATCTTATTCCCATAAATATGGGTATTGCTGAACCAATTCATCTGGGGGCACTTATTTTACAGATAATGCCTTTATTTTATCTTCATTAATTTTGTATACTGAAAGGACTCAAAACTGTCTCAGAATGTTCCACAATACTGAAATGTCCTTTTCTGGTTTTATCAGGTACAAAATAATATAATCTGCAAATAAAGCCAACTTTTCTTTATTATATCCTTGAATTCCTGAGTCACAATATTAAAAAGGTATTGGTACCATAAGTTATGTGGACGTATATAAACTTGGGTATGAATGGTTAAGCATTTACAAGCTTCCTCTATCTAATAGAAACATAAGTGCAAGACCATGGGTAAATTTGTGACTCTGCATACACTAATCCCCAACTTTCGCTTGAATTAAGTAAACAGAAGAATTTTGCTTCACACTGATTGGAATCCTTTTCCAGAGAAGGGGCAGCCTCTGAGACACATACTTGTCCCCCAGTATGTCCCATTTATGTTGCAGGCTAAGTATATGTCCCTGGGCCGTGTGTTTCTAGTGCTGCAACAAGCCCATTAAGGCTGGAGCAAGGGTTGCTTTGTAGGCCAGGCATAGGTCTTCTCAGAGCAGCCTGTAGGAGATCAAGTACAAAGATAGTGCTTTGAGGCGGTCCACATAGGACTTATTTTCTATACCATGTAGTCTTTTCATGAGGAACCTCTGTGGTCACTCCAGTTGTTGAATATGCCTGGTCAGGTACATGCCAAAGACTGCATCACACTTGATGACTGGTCTTAAGAAGGCAGAGCATAATAGTACAATTATAACTTTGGACCCGGATGCCATACCCCTGTTTGTAAGTTGTGCAGCATGGAGAGATTTTCTTACTACTGTAGACACATGATGGTCAAAGGCCAAGTCATTGTCTACATGTGTTCCCAAATCCCTGATTACTGGGTATATTCTTGGGATGTGCTATCAGTGTAGTAATTTACAGGTGTGTCTATCTTTCTGAAGGATATTATTATAGGTCCATACGTAAATACTAAGCTATCAGTCAGCAGACCATTACAAGCATAGCCAATAATCTACAAGTATAGCCAATAATCAAGGGTCAGAATCAAGCCCTGTACTTTGTGTCTGTGAAGTAAAGACCTTAACCATTATGTCAACCCTTCCCCACTTCTTAGCACTGAGTTGAAGACCCTGAGTCTGGCATTAGTTATTAGTCTGCATCATGATCTCTTGGAGCATGTTTGTGTCTTGTGGGATTCAATGACTGCACCTAATTTACAATCAAATGTGAAGTTAGTCAGCTAGAGGCCTTTGATGTTAGCCTTGACTGCAGAGATGTAGATGCCAAACGGGAGCGGCTCCAGCACCAAGCCATGATGAGCTGTGCTAGTGACTGGTCTTTTTTGTGGAAGTAAATTCCCCAGTCTTAACTTCTTGGGTCTTAGCTGTGAGTCAGTTGGCTATCCAGTGGGCGACATAGGGGTTTATACCTAATTCAGCCAGCTTGTTTACAATGTCTGAGTGGGTTATTGTGTTGAATGTTTTAGCCAGGTTAAGGTAGGCAGTATGCATCATTTTGCCCTCATCCTCTGCTTTGGTGACCTTCTCGAAGTAGTCCACAGGTTGAGTACGTATGACCTTCCCTTAATGAAACCAAATTGAGTTTGGATTCAGCATCTGAAGGTTTCCTATGTTGTTATTTATTGTGCCCATGATAACTCTTTCTTTGGCCTTGCATATGAGGCAGGCTCTTCTCAGCAGCAGTGTATGACAGACAAAAGTCAAACAACTTTAAAAGCAAGGTACACAAAGCAGTGGTGTGAACACTACTTCTGTATGGCACAGGAACCTGGGCAGTAAAAGGCAGAACAGCTGAAGAAGCTAGACATGATGGAGATGAGTGGCAGAATGTTCACTCTGGGACAGATGAAGAAATAATAATGCATATAAAGTCACAGAGAATTGATTACTGTGGTTCAGGCACATGTGCAGGAATGTAATTGATTTGGTGAAGATATGAGAGACAGAAAGAAGGCAAGAAGAAATGAAGACATCCAGTAAAGAGATGGATGGATTGTCTGAAAGAAGACCTGCAGTAGTTGGGCATGAATGTAAACAAAGGCAGGAAAGTGACACTGAATTGGGAAAGGTGGCAACAGCTGATGTGACATCCTGACCCCATGTAAAATAGGGCAAAGGGGATTGATGATGATGATGATTCAATGCTCCAAAATGTCTGTACAACATTCCTTATGGATACTTATATTCAAGTATTTCTTAGCTTGATCATCCAAAACTATATATGAATAAACAAGGCTCAAATCTATTTTTTTTTTTTACAATATATGCCCTCCTAGCAACAATGCAAAACGATATTACACTTGTATAGAATGCTGTTCCAAAGAAGTTAACTGGTTAACAGTCCTTCTATAATCTCTATGTGACCTTTCATTACAGGTGCCACAGCAGCAGACGGCTATGAATATTTCATAGGATTTATGACATTTTTCTTTCAGGTTCTGTTTATTTCCTTTTCTAGCCTAGCATGAATTTCATAAGGAAATGACCTGTGTCTGAAGACCCTGGCTGGTAAAGCATTTGCAAGAGGATGAAGAGTAAATGTGGTCTTATTCAACATTCCATTTGCTTCCTAAAACCCAGTATCATGTTTAATAAGCACATTTTTTAATTTAATTTTCAGAATTTATTTTTTATCTCTCAACTTAAAATATTCTTTATTGGGCAACTTTTCTAGTAAACGTCATACTGTCTTCAGCTGTTACCAAAGGCAATGTTTTCTTTATTACTTAAAAGTAAGAGTCACATCAGTATGTCACAGTATTATATAAATTTTCACTACGTTTCACTTCAGTACCCAATGGCTGAAAAATTGTGTTACCCCTGTGGATTTCATTTGCTTGTGGTATTGTCGATGCCCTCGTACACGAGTCTCAGCCACAGAGTTGAAAGGCTTCCTTTTTCATTTCATTTCCGCTATCAGTATCTCGGCTTTTTGTGCATCCATGCCTTCCCTGCTTTATTGGAAACGTTTATTTTACATTCTCCTTGCTGCCTTCCTCAGCATGAACATCAGGCGGGCCAGTAAGTAATAATTTTTTTCTATTTCTTTTAGCATTTGCTTTTTAAACTTTTCTTTTCCTGACTTCTGCAAGTTTCTACTATCTGCCCAGTTTTACTACTGGCATAACATTTTTCTTGCTTATATTAACATTCAGTGGACTTCAAGGCACATGCAACATATTTTAGCTTTGATCACGTTTTCCCGCTTGGTACACAGTTTTGAATGGACCTTCAGTCCATCTTAATTGCAAATATTGTATATTTGTTTGCTGCTTCTACTGCCAAAGCCGTTGTTAAGATATTTTCCACTCTAAAATTCACTCTGACAACTGCCCTCATTGTATGCAATCACCATTAATTCTGCATACAATCCTGTTTCTTAATACTTGTTAAAACACGTCTGTATAACTGCTCTCCCAGTCTAATTTTCTCAGTGCAGTAAGCTTTTTTCCTATGAGAATGACAACTGAATTTGTGTGCTATCTCTCTTGGTTTATGATTAAAATTATTTTAACAAAGGACTCTCCAAGATGGCTGCATACTGATTAACAGCTTAATTTCAGCTTTCCCATTGTGAAAAAAGAAACTGAAAACAGGGGCCAGGGACTTAACCACTTTTAGTAAATTAAGTTACTGAGTCCTCCAGTAACTGGATGCCAGCAAAGAAAAAAACTAAGAGAGTCTGAAAAAAAAATCGACTAGAAAAAGTGAAAAGAAAATACTGACTGGAAATTATCCTGCAGCTGCTGAGCAAAAATCAGTTCAAGCTCCAGTTTAGTGCAAGAAAAGGCCTCTGGCAATCTAAAGAGAAAAAAATAAATGTGCTCAGAGCTGATTACACTAAACAAAACACTGAAGGAATATATCAACTCAAATAACAAAAGGCTGGAGAAAATAGAAGAAGCTTTACATATTCAGATGAGCTGATAAAACTGCAAAAATCAGAGGATGAAATGAAGAAAAGGCTGGCTGAGTAGGAAACTGTTCAAGAAGAGATTTTTCAAAAAAATGGTAGAATTAGGACAGAGCATGTAGGGAAATCTGAGATTTCCTGCTGTACCAAAGAAGCTAGAAGGAACAAACTGTACTAATTTTATGAAGGCACGCATATGCAACTGGACAGGAATTACACAGCAGGAATTGTTAATAGAAAGGGCACATCATGTGCATGCTCCAAATTTGGTCATGAGAAAGCAGCCAAGTCTTGTATTAGTAAAGATGCAAACCTACCAGCCAAAAGAGTTGATCCTGACAAAACTTTGGCAAAGTATTAAACGTTGGAGACAGGAGAGTGTTTTTGGAAAATGATCACTCACTGTACACCAGGCAGAAGAGAAACAAATTTATTCCAGAAATAAGGGAATGTCAAGAGGCAGGTGTGAGATTTAAGCTGCTATATCCAACTGTCCTTAGAATATTTTTTCCTGGTGGATCAAAGTAATTTTTGATGCAACAAAAGTGAGCGTCAAGCAGAATGGGATTCTACCTCTCATGCTTCTGATAATGAACCACATGAAGAGACTTTGCCATTGAATCCTTTTCCCTTATTACAAAGGAAAATGCTTGAGAGACAGAGAAAAGTACAGGAGTTGACTTGAATAATATGGGGTATTTTTGAATTGAACTGGAATCTACAGATGGGAGATGCAGATGAACAAAAAGAAGACCAGTAACATGAGAATTAGAGAATAAATGTGAGAATGTAAAGCAACAATCACACTTGTGAAATATGTCTGCGTAAGAAAAAGTGGAAAGAGTGGACTTTTGTTGACTTTGTTAAATTTGTGAGGAAATGAAAATAGGAAATAAATAAAAGAACACTGTATATAATGGAAGGTTTTCCTTTACCAATACATTTCTCAGCTTATCTTTAGAAGCCTGCAGCTGAGGACTGCATTTGTTTCTCTTACATTTCCATGGAGACAAGCTGATAATAGGTCAGTAAAAAGCCAGAACGCTTCAAGGCTTAAAGTTAATGTGTTTTGAAATCGTACAAGTTGTTTTTCACTTCTGGAACGGGAATGAAAATAAAAAATAAGACACCAATTACTTTAAGTAGAACCACAGATAGTAGCATTTGTCTTAGCATGGATAACCTCTATGTTAGGTTAATAAAGGCCTGTGTTTGCAGCCGTCTATTTGAAACAATTTTTCCTATTAGGAGTGTTAATTTTCACTATTTGAAAATGTACACTTGTATGTTTATATTAAATTAACAGGTTATGGGGTGTCCTAGAGGGTTTTTTTTTGTTGAGGGTTTTCATTAAAACAAATAGTCTTGTAAAATGTAACACAGGTTTCAATGCTAATGACAAGAAAAAAAAACGGTATAAATGATTAATCTGCAAAACAGTGGGCGCATGTATCACAAAAGCTGGAAATAGACATTTAAAAAATCTGTCATATATACTAGGTGGGAATAATGATGTTTTATCATAGTGGTGTCACTTTCCATATTATCTTCAAATGTTAATGTTCTCACAGGTATAGCCAAAAATGAACAAATATTTAATTATATTAATGAATGCAGACTGTAAGCAGCAATGCTACAGAAGACATATTTGGAAAGAATTGAGCATGTAAATTTGGTAAAGAAAAAAATTCAGGCTGGATAGTCAGCAGAACATCAGGGACAATGGAAAATAAGAGTACTTATATTAATTGTTAGAGGCACCCCAATAGTGATAGAAGAGGAAAAAAGATAACAATGGCAGATTTGTGGTAGGAAGGGGCTACTGGCAAGGCATGAGGATTATACTGTTATGTATTTATATTCAACCAAAAACTCATATAAAGGAGCTTAACATATTTTGGAAGAAATAATCAGCTTTCAGCAGGGACTATTACTTATAAGTGGGACTAGAACTGATATGCAACAATGAGGATATATCTGGGAGGCTATAAGGGGAAAATATAACAAAAGAGGATAGATTTCTGAAGAAATATATGAAAATACCTGGTTTTGAAGATGTGAATTCAGTGCTAGGAACTCAGATAGAATTTGCATATTATTCCCTAAGGTACAATAACTTATATTTCACAGGAACATGTGCATTTAATTGAGAACTTTGACACAGATTCATTAATTATTTCAGATCATGCAACAGTAATTACTAAGATAAAAATGAAGGGTAATGAAGTAAAGATGAGATAGTAGTGCTTCTCAGCCTACCAGTCAAAAAGAAAGGAACTTAAGGAATTGGTGGTGAAAATTATTTGAGAGTTATTATAGAAGATACAAAGTACTCCAGAGGTTATAGCTAGTGAGTGGGATAAAAATAAAAAGTGGACTTTAAAAATATTGCAGAAGTAAATGGAAAAGAGATCTGGTTAATAAGTAACAAGAATTATTTAGAGGGGCTGACAAATGTTAAAGTATTACAGAATAATGGGAATCTCACAAGAAGAGGCACCTTTGCAGAATGCTAAAGAGAAACTAAAGGAGTACCTGGATAATATGCATGAGAGTAGAACGACTGTTGTTAAGCAACTGTTTTTTTAATAACCCCAGAGCATAAAATCATTTGGCATGATGACTTAGGCAACAGAGAGTAGAAAGGGTTGTTGCTAAACTTAAAGAGGCTATAATAGGAGAAATAACCAGAGATCTTTTAGAGGTATTATAAATATTTTTGCAATTTTTTGAAAATATGTATAAAGCAGAGAATTGGGGTAATCAAGAAAAAGCACAAATGGAAATATTTATGGAAGACTTAAATATGACACAGTTAGAGGTAGATGATGCTCAACAATTAATTGTTACAATAGGTGGAGATGAGATAAAAAATGGAGTTGTATAACCAATATGAAGGAAAGTCTCCAGGAAAAAGATGGTTTCCAGTCGACATTTAGAAGATAGGAGGGATGGTGGGGAAAGTGATAAAGATCTGGAATGCTTTTATTTAACAGTATTTTAAAAGGAGGAGAAGTACCAACATCCTAGAAGAAAGCTGTGATGCCAGCAATACCTAAAGATGGTAAAGGCCCATCTGATCCAGCTTCATATATTCCATTTCAATTTTAAATCATGATTATAAAGTGTTTCTGTCTATAGTGGTTTAAAGAATAGCAAAGGTATTGTCAAAATTGATATATATGGATCACTGTGGTTTTGGGGAGGGGAAGCAAACATTTGACAACATTAATAGAGCAATGATGATCCGGAGGGAAGCAGAATGCAAGAACAAATTGCTATTGTTGGTGGGTCTTGAAGCAGAGAAAGCATTCTACAGAGTAAGCTCGGATTTTATGAGTAGGGCAATGGAAGCATTTGCAATTCCACATACAACAATAAGGTTAATTAGGAGGATATATGAAGGATTGGAGGCAAAAATCAAAGTGGAAGGGTTCCTCTTTGATAAGTTGTGAGTGAACAGAGGAACCAGGCAGGTGTGTCCTCTGTACCCTTTGTTGTTTGAGTTATATTTTTAAATATTGGCAAGGAAAATAAGGGACTCAGAAATTCAAGGATATAATTGGTATGGTATTCAAGTAAAGTTGGCTTATTTCACAGGTGATATAATTTTGTACCTGCTAGAACCAGAAAAGGATATCTCAGTATTGTGGAACATTCTGAAACAGTTCTATTTTTTGTGGGATATAAAATTAATGACAATAAAATAAAGGCTATAATTGTACACTATGCACCCACACATGAACTGGTTCAGTAATACCAATACTTGTGAGGACATGATAAAATTAAGTATTTAGGTGTGTGGGTTAAAAAGGATTCTGTTATGGCAGCTAAGGATATGTGGGAAGAGACTAAACAAAAGATAATACAAAAACCGAGAAAATGGAAGCTCTTGCCTATGATATGGATAGCAAGATACAAGCAGTAAAAATATTTTTAGCCCTTTTAGTTTCATACACAGTGTGATGACCATGCCCTGGCCCAGCAATCAAGGAGCCTCAATCTTCACCACTAACACCAGGGAGGTTGTCTCATAGAAGAGAAAAGGATAACTAATACACACAGTAAAGTACAATTTCCCTTAAGTGCACACAGAGATCACAGTCAGTCTGGGGCTGGTTGCTCCCTTTCTCACCAGGTCTCCAATAAGACTCCCCACTGGCACAGCTATAGGGTCCAGGTCTCAACCTAGCTGGACAAGCTAAAACCTCCAGTAACCTTTCTGTCCAACCAGCGCTTCATGTCCCTGCCAAGTAGCTGACACAACACACACACACTTTGAGATAAGTATTTATACAACTTCACAGACACTCCTGGGAAAGGCTGACACAGATTCTCCAGCTGTGCCCCTTTACCCAGACCAAATGGTAGCAATCCCTGCTACCACCCAGTTAATAATATCAGTTACTAAAAGGCCCGTAAAAGGGTGTCCAGTTATTACTAAGAAATATTATAATCCAAGTATGACTAATAGTTAAGGCATACTTTAGAGTGGCCTATTACAATAACCTCTATAAATATGCAATGTACTCTAGAGCCTATCTCTACACAAACCAACCACGGGTAGAAGGTTTTAAAAATATTTAATAATAAATATTTAAAACACAAGACAAAACTACTACACCACAGAGATATCTGAGAGTTCAGAGATGACACAGAAACTTAAAATAATACAGTAGGACAGGTCTGATTTCAAAGAAAAATACCTAATTAATCTTTACAAGCTTTAACTATTTCTACAATAAATCACAGTGCTAGAAACTTAGATGTGAGCTTGGGGAGAGTGCTGAGTTAGATATCCAAGATCAAAATGCTTCAAGTCTCTTGCTGAACAATAGTTTTTAAACAATAACCAACAGCTCTGCTGAGGCCCTCCCAAATTACATCATTTTGACATTTAGGCTTTCCCAGTATTCATATTGCATTATCTTGACACCTGGTCTGAGTTCTCAGGCCACAAACTGCATTATTTAGCAATCTAACACCTGCTCAGAAAATTACAACAATACAAGGCATTTCACATATACACTCTAGCAGAAACCAGAGCAATAAAGCACCATCCACATGTAAATTCTGGTCATAAACTGTAGCCTTAAAACAATGGGCATGAAACCTTCATCCATACTCACTGGAGCCAAATTCTAACATGAAAGGGTCACAACATGCTTCACTGGGTGGTAGCAGGGAGTGCAATGTTGTCACATATTTTGCAGTTACACATTTCACAGTATTATTTTACACTCAAGAAAACATGCCTGTATTTTACATTTATTTATAAGTTCCAGAATTATATATCAAATTCTATTTGACTAGGCTGTCAGCCTTCGCCCATCACTCCCCAATTGTCACATCTCCCCCCCCACCCCGGGGAACTCAAGCAAGTTTTTCAAGTGCCCCTTGAGAAACGTTGCTTGAGAGTGTCAGGTCTATCTGGGTGTACCTCACCCCATTCCATGTCTTGAGAGCCCATCTGTATTGGCATTGCTACTTCCACTACGGTGCTGCACTGGCATATCATATGCTTGCAACACCAGACTCCATCTTAGCAACTTGGCATTTTGCTGACTGGCTCTGTTTAACCATGTTAGAGGGTTGTGATCTGTCATCACAGTGAATTTTCTTCCATACAGATAAGGCTGAAGTTTTTGTAGTGCCCACACTATGGCTAGACATTCCTTTTCTACTGTTGCATAGCATTCGTCCCTGGGTTAGAGCCTATGACTGAGATAAACCACTGGGTGCTCTTCTGCCTCTGAAGAAATCTGGCTAAGTACAGCCCACACCCCATAGTTTGAAGCATCCACCTGCACAACAAAGTATTTGCTGTAGTCTGGACTGGCTAATACAGGGGGTCCTCCCAAAGCTTCCTTAAGCTTCTGAAATGCCTGCTCATATGCTGGGGTCCACACTACCTTATCTGGCCTGTTCTTCTTTGTCAGGTCTGTGAGGGGAGCAGCTATGGTACTATAATTGGAAACGAACTTTCTGTAGTACTCTGCTGTCCCCAAGAATGCTCTCACCTGCTTTTTGGTAACAGGTGCAGGCCATGCCTGAATAGCTTCCACTTTGGCAGGTTCTGGCCTTATCTTACCACTCCATGTCCTAGGTAGGAGATCTATGCCATACCCACCTGACATTTGTTCGGCTTAATGGTCAACCCTGCCCTCTGTAGTCTACCCAGCACCTCCCTGACATGCTGAAGGTGCTCTTGCCAGGAATGGCTGTAGATAGCAATATCATTCATGTCAGCAAGGGCAAACCCTCCTGCTCCTGCTAAGATATGATCTACCAGCCTCTGGAAAGTCACTGGGGCATTCTTCATCCTAAAGGGCATCTTTGTGAACTCATACAAGCCAAAAGTAGTCACAAAGGCTGACTTCTCTCTAGCACTGGGAGTCAAAGGCACCTGCCAGTAACCCTTGGTAAGATCAATGGTTGTAAGGTACTTAGCCCCACCCAGCTGCTCTAGAGCCTCATCTGTCCTAGGCATGGGGTAAGCACCCAATTCGGTGTGACTATTTAATTTCCTGTAATCCACACAGAACCTGGTGCTGCCATCCTTCTTTGGCACCAACACCAATGGTGAGGCCCAGGGACTATTGGACTCTTGAATCACTCCAAGTTTCAACCAGTTCCTTCAGAGTCTGTTTGACTTTCTCAAGCACCCTATAAAGGGACTTGCCTAATAGGCCTTTGGGGTCCTGTATCCACCTGGTGCTGCACCAGGTGGGTGTACCCCAGTTTCCCAGTGAACATGTCCCCTAATTCCTGCAAAACTGCTCGGATTTCTTGAACCTGGGTAGGAGATAGCTGCTGGGACATTGCTACCCCTTCCACCGAGGTGTCAGCCTGAGCCTCACTGAGGAGATCAGTCACAAGATGTCTCTCAGACTCTTCCTGCAATCCACTGCAAATGCTCAGCACAAGGGCCTCCCTATCATGGTAAGGTTTCATCATGTTAACATGGTACATTTTGTGTCCCTGCCTTCTGCCTAGCAGTTCCACCATGTAATTAACATCACTTATCTTTCTTACCACCTTGTAGGGTTCCTCCCAAGCTGCTTGCAGCTTGTTGTGTCTAACAGGAATAAGAAGCATTATCTGCTGCCCTGCAGCATACTCTCTAGCTTAAGCATTCCTGTCATACCACACCTTTTTCTGTTGTTGGGCTTCTGTCAGGTTTTCCTGGGCCAGGCCCATGAGTTCCCTGAGCCTTGTCCTGAGGTTCAGAACATATGTCACAACAGACTCCCTGTGTGACTCACACTCACCTTCCCACTCATCTCGAATTAAATCTAGAGGTTCCCTCACCCTATGCCCATACAGCAACCCAAAGGGTGAAAAACCTGTGGATTCCTGGGGAACCTCTCTGTAAGCAAACAACAGATGGGGCAAATATTTGTCCCACTCCCTCTTAAACTGATCTGCAAATGCCCGTAGCATGGACTTGATTGTAGTGTCTAACCTCTCAACAAGATCATTAGTCTGGGGATGGTAGGGGGTCGTCTTCATGTGCTTCACCCCGCAGGACTTCCACAGAAAAGCCAGCAGGTCTGACATAAAATTGGCACCTCTGTCAGACAGTATTTCCTTTGGAAAATCTACCCTGCTGAAAATCTCTAGCAAAGCATTTGCCACCTTCTCGGCCTCATTGGAGGACAAAGCCACTGCCTCAGGGTATCGTGTTGCATAATCTACAATCACTAGGATATACTTTTTCCCTGTGGAACTTGGGGTACTCAGAGGACCCACTCCTACCTTGCCTACCTTTGGCACTGCTCACAGGTCCTGCAGTACCCTGTTGCATCTCTGGAAATTCCAGGCCAATAGAAGTTTTGCATAATACGCCTCTTTGTACATTTTATGCCCATATGACCTGCAAAGGGAATATCATGGGCTATGGCTAGAAGCGCCAAATGATAAGCTCTAGGCACTACCAACTGCTGTACTCTCTCACCTTCTAGCCCTCCCTCAGGGGTCCACTCTCTGTATAGTAACCCTTTGTCCCAGTATACAGATTCCCCCTTCCTTTGAGAATCAGGTGCCTCCCTAGCTACCTGCCTCAGGCCTTGCAATGTAGGGTCTGAGAGCTGAGCCTGTCTCAAGTCTCTCCTTGTAACCCTTCCCAGCTCCCCTTCCACAGGAAGTCTGGCATCATCTGACAGTGGTGCCTCACTGTCAGCTTGGTTACTACTACACACCTCTTCCTTTGCAGTTACCCTATCCAAGGGAACATCAGTGCCTAAAAGCAGCTGTGGCTCACATTCAGTCTCACTGCTACAGCGTAGCTCACTCCCTGAAGTAACCACCTCAGCAGTCCTGACTGCAAGTATGCAGTCTGTCTGGGTCTCCCACAGGCTACCAGACCCACATGCTTGTCTCCTAGCCTCACTGCATGTAACTGCATAAGTACATAGTACTGCCTCATCCAAATCCTTCCCTCTCAGGACATCTGCAGAATGGTAGTTCCATACCCCTGTTGTCTCAAGACAACCCACTGTTGGCATTTTGTCTTTCCCACTTACTGGCTCCCTCACCTTTGGTTCCCCACCTTGCCTCCATGGACATCTGTATGCCACATGGCCCCACTGGTTGCATTCAAAACATTTAACCCTAGCTCCTGGATGTGTACCTGGACTAGTGGCTTCTCCTGCTACTGGTGGATTCTGTTGGGGGCAGTCTGTGCTGCCCACAATGGGTTTCTTTAGTCCCATGAGCAGTACTGGGGGGGTCCCTTTCCTGTGCAGGGCTGCCCTGCTTGCTAGGTATAGGTCTCCTTCTTCCCCAACTCCTCTGAAGTAGCACACTGTCTGTCAGCTAACCTGATCCTCGTGTCCTCAGGCAAAGTGCTAAGGGCTTGTTCCTTTACCAAAAACGTCTGTCAGCCCTTCAGAAGTGATGACCTGACATCCACTCACCCAGCTATGAAAATAAGTGCTCAGTTCAGCAACATATTCACATACATTTTCATCTGCTTTGTGTCTATGCTCACAAAATGTTTTCCTATACATTTCAGGTGTTAGCTTAAAACATTCCAATAAGTGTCTTTTTACAGCAGTATAATCAAAATAGTCAGCGTCATGCATTTTTGCTAAACAAGTTACAGCTTTACGATGGAGTAAGGGGGTCAGGAACTGTACCCAGAGCCCTTGGTCAACTTCGTACTGTTCACATACCTGCTAAAACATATGAATGAAGCTATCAAAATTATCCCCCTCTTTAAACTGTGGAAGAAATTTACTGACCTTTTGTGCTTCTGGGGTCCGGTTACTCCCTTCTCCATTACCTCCATGACTCTGGCAAAGACTCAGCATTTCCCTCTCATGCCTCCTCTGCCGTTCATTTTCCTCAGCTTGTAGACTCCTCATTTTCTCAGCTGCTTCTAGTTCCATATGCCTGGCCTCCAACTAAAGTCTCTTTAGCTCCAGCTGAATTTTTAAGTCCACTGCAGAAAGGTTGAGCTGTCCATTCTCTGAGGATATTGTATCTCCACTGTCAGTCTGACTGTCCTCCAGGCTGCTGTTTTCTGATGCAGCTGTAACCAAGGCTGCAATCAGGTCTGCCTTAGTCAGGTTTCCATGCACCAGTCCCCTAGCCTGGCACATCTCCGCCAGCTGGCTCCTTGTCACCTTTCCATACTCTTCTGCTGACATGCTGCCTGCTCACCCTAACTAACATTAAGCTAACAAAAGAAATAAAACAATTGTGATCTGAACTCTGAGTATACACTGCATGGCTATTTTAGAATACAAATAACTTTTAGAGGTCACTCTACATAAGCTACAGGAATTTGCTCTACCCACACCACTTCAAACCAATTAGTATGTGAAGTAGATCCCACCACTGCCAAACACTTGTGACGACCATGCCCTGGCCCAGCAATCAAGGAGCACTAGTCCACACCACTAACACCAGGGAGGTCGTCTCATAGAAGAGAAAAGGATAACTAATACACACAGTAAAGTACAATTTCCCTTAAGTGCACTCAGAGATCACAGTCAGTCTGGGACTGGTTGCTCCCTTGCTCACCAGGTCCTCAATAAGACTCCCCACTGGCACAGCTATAGGGTCCAGGTCTCAGCCTAGCTGGGCAAGCTAAAACCTCCAGTACCCTATCTGTCCAACCAGTGCTTCATGTCCCTGCCATGTAGCTGACACAACACACACACGCTTTGAGATAAGTATTTATACAACTTCACAGACACTCCTGGGAAAGGCTGACACAGATTCTCCAGCTGTGCCCCTTTACCCAGACCATACGGTAGTGATCCCTGCCACTACCCAGCTAATAATATCAGCTACTAAAAGGCCCTTAAAAGGGTGACCAGTTATTACTGTGCAATATTATAATCCAATGATAGTATGACTAACAGTCAAGGCATACTTTAGAGTGGCCTGTTACAATAACCTCTATAAATATGCAATGTATTCTAGAGCTTATCTCTACAAAAACCATCCAGGGGTAGAAGGTTTTAAAAATATTTAATAATAAATAATTAAAACACAAGAAAGACAAAACTACTACACCACAGAGATATCTAAGAGTTCAGAGATGACACAGAAACTTAAAATAATACAGTAGGACAGGTCTGATTTCAAAGAAAAATACCTAATTAATATTTACTAGCTTTAACTATTCCTACAATAAATCACAGTGCTAGAAACTTACATGTGAGCTTAGGCAGAGTGCTGAGTTAGATATCCAAGATCAAAATGCTTCAAGTCTCTTGTTGAACAATAGTTTTTAAACACTAACCAACAGCTCTGCTGAGGCCCTCCCAAATTACATAAGTTTGACACTTAGGTTTTCCCAGTATTCATATTGCATTATCTTGACACCTGGTCTGAGTTCTCAGGCCACAAACTGCATTATTTAGCACTCTAACACCTCCTCAGGAAAACTACAACAATACAAGGCATTTCACATATACACTCTAGCAGAAACCAGAGCAATAAAGCACCATCCACATGTAAATGCTGGTCATAAACTTTAGCCTTAAAACAATGGGCATGAAACCTTCAACCAGACTCACTGGAGCCGAATTCTAACATGAAAGGGTCACAACGTGCTTCACTGGGCCAGTAGAGTGCAATGTTGACACATATTTTGCAGTTCCACATTTCACAGTATTCTTTTACACTCAAGAAAACATGCCTGTATTTTACATTTATTTACAAATCCCAGAATTATATATCAAATTATATTTGACTAGGCTGGCAGCCTTTGCTCATCTCTCCCCAATCATCACACACAGGTCAGGCATATTTTTATAATAAGAGGAGAAGTTTTTGGATAGCAATTATTAAAGAGTTGAAGGATTTTATCTGGGATGGGGATAGGGTAAGAGTCAAGTGGGATAGGCTGATCCTTCCAATACAAGGTGGTTTAGGATTACTTGATTTGAAGGGGTACTTCACAGCTACAGTTAAGGTTCTTACACATAATACGCACAGAAAGCTACAATTCAATGTGGTAAGGATGATGAAGAATTGGGGGAGTAATTCAAGAAATAAGGAAAGAGTGAAACTTTGGACTCAGATCCTTAAGGAGAATAACAATAGTCATACAGAATATTATATTCATAAAGCAGCAGAAAGTATTATAAGAACTAAGCCAACATGGGAACAGAGAAAGGAGCTTCTGCGATAAGGATGACTGCAATTAGGGTAAAGAGAATAGGAAAGAGGGGCATAAATTTACTGGAGGAAGCTGGCAAAGGAACAAGGTATTAGGAACAAATAATTAGAGAGGGAAAGCTAATAGAATGGGATGAGGCCAATAAGACATTTAGATTGCAGGCTAGACATTGTCTTCCTGATCAGGGACTGATATCAGAGTATAGGCAAAGAAAAAGGAATAGGGGAATCCTAAATGAAAGACCTGCACAGGTTGAGTTTTTAGATGAATCTGGAACAGAAGTTGATGTTAAAAAAGATAATTAGTAGGTCAGATACAACACTGCATGATATCTATAACAGTCAATCAGAGGAAGTCAAAAAGGATTGGGAAGAATGATTAGATAAGAATTTTACAATGAAAAATGTTAAGACATATGTATGGCTCTGAAATATGCAACAATATCTAGAAGATTTTTGCCTGGAAGTGTTTGCATAGGTACTTTTATACCTCAAGCAGAATCCAAAGAATTGTTTCCTCAGGTAGATGGCAAACATTGGAAGAATGTTGGAACACTGACCGCTACTACCACAGCCAAGAACCTGGGAATTGCAATTTGGAATCAGTAGTTTACAGGGTCCAATGCAACCGATGCCCTGCCTTCTATATCAGGAAAACTATTAATAGACTTAAAACCAGAATTGCTAGACACCCTACAGACATCCGCTACAGCAACAACAACGCACTAGCTAAACACAACTGAGATCAACCTGGACACAAGACATTCCAATTTCATATTTTAGATCACATACCAAAAGAATTACAAGGATCATTAAATGGCAGAATGGAAAAATATGAGTTAGAATGGCAGATCAGACTAGAAGCTTATAAACCACCAGGAATTAACACTCAGATTTCCATTCCAGTGTTCTCAATCTTAGCAGACTCCATCACCACACTTATTGACAGCTGAACTCTCCTGTTTTAATTTGACTTTGGTGGAGATTTATACAATTATATATTATTGATTTTTGATTATTAATTGGTTATTAGTTATTGTACTTCTGTGCACAAAGTTTTTTTTTGGGTTCCACCCAAGAGGCAGATCTGAAGAAGCGTGAGAAAAGCGCTAAAGGCAAGCTATATTTATTAATTTTTAACATACAGAGACATTTTAAGTGGGGTTGCTTTCTTTATTATTTAAATTCTCCTCTGTATTTTTAAAAAATTACTGTTATTTAACTGATAATCTGCTGTACACCAACATACCAATCACATATAATCCAAATGATGAAGTCCTCACTGGTGTTTGTTACAAGACCCATAGCAGACCAGCATTCCAATTTTTCACCCAGTCAGATTTTACTTCCTGATTTCCTGCATACAGTTTCTCTTTTCAATCACACAGACAATGGATAGTGTAGTATGTGTTTTAGGCAAGTTAGCCTACATAGTTGATTAGATGTTTAACATCTAATGGTATACATTTATATATCTATAAGAAACACCAAACACACAGACCCCTATTACTATATCCTCATAGCTGCATATGTAAGTCTTATAGCACACCAGATTTTCAAAGTTCTCTCATTCAAGTTTTACTACTGAATTTCCTGGCTGCAAACACTCCATTCAATCACACAGAAGCTGGAAGCAGGATAACCACTGGAATATTAAAACCACCGATATTCTAATATATATTCCAAGAGATATTTAAGTTTTTACCAATCACAATTATATGATGTTATGTTGTCCCATCTCACCTTCAAGCTTGCTATTTAGGTTTGAAGCTGAAACCTCAGCTCTGACTCGGCTTATACTAAAGCTCGAGAGCTGCTACTGGCTCGAGGCTGAGTCCTATCCCATGGTGCTTATCAGCTATTCCCCAGATCTTGTTTGCCGCTTGAAGCTTCGGGATTGTCTGCACTGGCTCAGGCTTGAAAATTTTAATATTTTATATTTTATAATAGTTACCTTCTAAATGTTAGCTGCTTTTATTTACTAGTTCTATCATAATAGCCTTGTGCTATTTTAGGCTTTCTAAACCTTGTAATTTTACCTTTGTGGCTATTTTTTTCTGTGGCCTTTGTTGTCTCCTCAAGAATCAATTTAAATTAGAGGATTCTTGCCCCTTTTCTTCCTTCATTCCTTTTTAGGAGTACTCCGTTTAAGTTAGAGGCATCTCTTTCAATGGAGGAGATAGTAATTTAACTTAGAGACTTCTCCTCCTCCCTTTCCTTCGCTTTATATAAAAAAAAAATCTTATTTTAGATACTTGTTTTTTTGCTGTTTTCTCTTTCCATAAAAGTTATAGTTTGTTCTAACTTTTATTGAGAATTTTTTTCCTTATAGCTAGCATGTCTAAGGAACCAGCTAAGGAACACAAGTCAGCATTCAAGAAGTGTGATCCCTGCACTCAGAAGATGTCCTTTACTGATGGACACACTAGTTGTGTGTACTGTCTGGGTCCACTCCATCTTCAAGACTCCTGCTCCATTTGTCATAGTTTTAGTGCCAGGGTCTTGCAGGAGAGGAGGAATAAGCTTATACTGAGGGGCTTATTAAAAGTGGACGAAGAACCTCAGACCAAAATATTGGACAAGTCTCAAAAGTCTGCTTCATCAGCTCCAGTGTCTGAGCCAACAAGCAGCATCAGACTTGATGCTTCTTTGGCTACAAAAGTTGTTGAGCCCGAGAAACATGGTTCTCCCTTGGTTCCACCTGTCTCATCGGAACTGTTGTGGAGCCAAAAGAGGAGCCGGTCACCATCCTTGGAGCCTGTTCACTTGGTGCCGGTGTCTCCTTTACTAAAGTCAGTGGCAGGTAGCCACAAGTCTTCCAGTCATTCCTCTAGATCCTCCAGGCTATCGGATGATGATATGGAGCGGGTAGTGAAGAGGTCGCTTCAGACCCGGGCCCTAGCTGAAATTCTCTCTAGTCCAGCGGATCTTGGAGCCAACAATGGTACCTTCTACTATGCCGATTCCTCCTCCAACTCGAACGAGTTTGGAGCCAGAGAATATGGAAGTCATTCTGCTGGAACCACCAGAGCCAGTAATCACTACTGATATCTTGGCTCTGCTTTCGCCCATCGAGGGGCCTGGGGGCTGACACTCCCTGGTTGGCTCCAGGGTGGAGAGTTGAGTCGAACCCTTGTTGGAACCGGATCTCCCACTCAGCGCCTCGGCTCAGGTGAGTTTGGCTCCCACATCTGCCTCGGAGACACCCTCATCAGTGCCGAGGAGATCACCTGGCCTTTCGGGCCAGAGTCTCTTTCATCCCAGGACCGGTGTGCCTCTGAGGTGATGTGGAGTGTGCTATCAACTGAGTCTGCTCCACCTTTGGCTCCAGTCTGTCTTTCCCCTAAGAGACCGGTGTCCACCTCTTCATTACCTCTCCATCACCCACAGAGTAGAGAGCCAGTTCCCCAGGAAGCCACAATGGGTGGATCCTCCTCTTCTGATACCTCCCTGGAACATCCCCCCGAGGAGGTCCCTCAGAAGAGACAGTGTAAGAGGAAGCACATAAACTGCCCTGAGTCTGTCACTTCTGATACTGACTTAGAGGATTCAGAAGGGTCCCCAAGGTCACCCTCTGAGGATGTCTCTTTTTCAGACATCCTGGAGATCCTTAAACAGAGGGGTGGCTGGAAGTCCCTTTCCCCTTCTGAAGATGAGTCGGTATACCTGGAGGCATTTGGCTCTCACCCCTCCACCTCTTGGGTGTCTCCACCTTTCGACCCACTCCTGGGTTTAGTGAGCCAAAAGGTGTGGGACTCTCCGACTCAGTGGAACCCATTCCGCGGAGGCCTAATAAGTTCATTATGGCCCCAGAAGATAGGCAGTATTTAACTAAAGGGGTTCCTGTAGATGCAATGGTGGTGGCAGCGGCCACAAAAAAGGAGTTCACTGAAACTTCTGTATTTGTTTATCCACCGAACAAGGATTCTCATACGATGGACAGATATGGGAAGCATATGTTCTTCTTAGCGGCCTTTACTTTATGGTCACTGAATTATTTGTCGCATTTCACACAACTTTAGAGGGATCTCCTAAAAGAGCTAGGAGATACCCTGCAAGGTGCTACAGCCCAGGACTTATCTGATAAGGTTAACTCCCAGCTTGCAACCTTAACCTCCATATCTAACTCCTCCATGCAGCTCATAATTTATGCAGCCGATGGAGCGAGCAGGGCAATAGGCACAAGAATAGACATTCCTGGTTGCGGTTTTGTGAGTTTGCCGAACCCTTCCATTCTTCCTTTATTAACACTCCCTTGGATGGCTCGTCATTGTACGGGCCTAAAGTAAAAGAAACTCTCACCAGGAGCAAACAAGATGGTAAGACTCTGTCTGCCCTTGGAGTCCATTTTGCTGCCCCTACCAGACCTTATCCTAAAGGTCAAAAGGGCGGAAAAATGTGGTTCCATAAATCCAAAGGAGCCTTATCTGACACTCGTGGTGATTTTTCCCACAGGGGCAGAGGGGGAAACAACGGAAGATGCCATCCCACGTGGCAGAGAGGGTCCGCAAAACCAGGCTGACAGAGATACATTCTCTGGTAGGCCCTTCCAGCACTCCTGAAAGGAGGCCCACCTGTCCACCTCTGGAGGCAGTCGGGGGGAGAATATCAGTGTACCCAGAAGCCTGGCTGAATTTGACTCAAGACAAATGGGTACAGTCCATTATATCCAGAGGATACAACATCCCCTTCCATTGTACACCTCAGCCACCAAAGTCTATCCCAGGCATTCCACCCCAGTCAAAAGGATCAAGCAACACTAGAAATACAAAAGTTGCTAGAAACAAAGAGGTATACAAGAAGTCCCCGCAGACCGACTAGCATCCAGAATTTATTCAAGGTTCTTTTTAGTTCCAAAAAAGACAGGGGACTGGAGACCCATATTGGATCTCAGCAGACTAAACAAGTCGGTGAAAAAGTCAACGTTCCAGATGGTAACACTGCAGTCTATATTCCCATTTCTGGGAAAAGACAATTGGATGTGCTCATTAGATCTTCAGGATGCATACTACCACATAAAGATGGACAGGCACTCAAGAAGATTTCTACTCTTCCAGCTGGGAGTCAGTCATTACCAGTACAGAGCTCTGCCCTTTGGACTCACCACAGCTCCCACGGTGTTTACTAAATGCATGGCTCATCTGAGACGCCAGGGATTCCAGGTGTTTCCATACTTAGACGACTGGCTCCTAACTGCCACCACCAAGCAGCTACTGATCAAAGCAAGAGACTACACCATCCATCTCTTCTCAAGACTAGGCATCACTATAAATACAGAAAAATCTGCCTTGTTGCCATCACAGCATATTACATGCATTGGTGCAGATTTAAATGCAAACAACTTGTTGGCAAGGCTACCTCAAGAAAGGAGACAGACGTTATGCAGTCAAGTGATTATTTAACTGAACATTAACAGAGTACAGGCAAGATTTGTGCTGAAAGTCCTAGGCTGCATGGCAGCGATGATAACACTGCTTCCCATGGCATGACTTCACATGAGAATATTGCAGTGGCTACTCTTTGCCCAATGGTCCATGCAGGAGTTACCCATGTCTCACGAAATTTTCATAACTCACTCTTGCAAGAAGGACCTAATTTGGTGGGTTCAGTCCACTCAGGTAACAATGGGCAGACCATTTGTACTTCCTCAGCCTATTGCTACAGTAACCACGGACGCATCCCAGATAGGGTGGGGGGGCATTATCTGGGACAGATGGTCCAAGGAGTTTGGAAAAATCATGAATACCATTTGCATATCAATGTTCTAGAGATGAGGGCCATGCTTCTGGCGTGGCACGTACTTTAGGACTCTCTTCCCATGGAGACTATTGCAATTCAGACAATATGTCGGTGGTATGGTACATCAACAAACAGGGAGGAAACAGATCCTACCCTCTATGTCAAGAGGCCTAGAGAGTGTGGCAATGGGTGATATCTGCTCAATGCTTTCTGACAGCAATGCATATTCCAGGGAAATCCAACGTTATAGCAGACAGGCTAAGCAGAGCGATTCCCATGCCTCATGAGTGGTCCCTCAATCAGGAAGTTGCAAATCAAATTTTTCACAAATAGTGCCAGCCTTGCTGTGATCTTTTTGCTACTCCCTTCAATTCCAAATGCAGCAACTACTTTGCCCTAATCTCCCGTCCAGGAGAGTCACCGAGGGATGCACTGGTTCACGATTGGCCCCTGGGTCTTATTTATGCCTTCCCCCATTTCCCTTGATTCCAAGGGTCATACAGAAAGCAAAGTTGTTGAGTCGCAGGTTAATTCTCATTGTACCATACTGGCCTCATCAGATTTGGTTCCCCTTCCTTTGGCCCTGCCTTCAGGATGACCCATGTATCCTGGACCCAGTGCCGGATCTTCTGACGCATCAGTCAGGAACGCTCCATCCTGCACTCCACACCCTCAAGCTGACAGCTTGACTGCTCCAGTTCCACTCTTATCCAGGCTTCCAGAATTTACCCCTGCAGTTCATCACAATCTAGTCTCCTTGCACAAGCAAACGACTAGGAATCTCTATGCAAGCAAATGGAAGAGGTTCTCTTGTTGGGCTGACAAAAGACATATAGATCCTTTTACAACATCTATACCTGTAATCCTGGAATTTCTAACAGAAACCTTTAATCAAGGGGCAGCAGCAGCCACTATTTGAGTTCAATTAGCTGCTATTTCTAATTATCATGTGGGAGAATCAGGATCTAGTCTAATGTCTCAGACTAGGCAGAGCCTTCCTCAAGGGTACTTTTCTGTTAACACCTCCCTTCAGAGAACCTCCTCCTCCTTGGGACCTCAATCTAGTATTATCATCTTTGATTCTGCCCCCTTTCAAACCAGCATCATCTTGTTGAATAAAATGTTATCTTGGAAAACACTCTTGCTGATAGTAGTTATTTCAGCAGGAGAGTATCAGAGTTGCAAGCCTTGTCTATCCATCTACCTTATTTGATCTTCCACAAAGATAGAGTTTCCCTCAGAACAAATCCTTCCTTTTTGCCAAAAGTTTGTTCTCAAGCCAATTTAAACCAAAATATAGAATTACCAGTGTTTTTTCCAAACTATGGCAACAAGGCGGAGTATAATCTCCACCAACTGGATGTGCATAGACACTTGCATTTTTACTTGCATAGGATCAAAGAATTTAGAAAATCAGACCAATTGTTTGTCTCCTATTCACAAAATAAAAAAGGTTTCGCAATCTCAAAAGTTACCTTGTCCAAATGGCTTACTGAGACCATCACATATGTCTATGATTCCCACAATAAGGAACAATCAGGGAAAATCAAAGGGCATTCAACTAGAGCGGTATCTACCTCCATTGCTTTTCAATCCAGACTTCCACTGGATTCAATCTGTGCTGCTGCTACATGGGTTAACCCTCATACCTTTATTACTCATTACAAAGTAGATGTGGCCTCCTGAAACAGGGCATCCTTTGGTTCCACTGTCCTGAGGAGTTTATTCCCTTGAGCCACCCAAGAAAAAGGTGCTGGGGACTCTGTCCCAAACAGCAAGAATGAAGGCAAGATGGGACAACACAACATAAAAACATTATGTACTCACCATAATGTTCCATGTTTGTTGTCCAGTATGTTGCCTTCGGTCTTGCATCCCTTCCAGCCATCCCCCTCCTGGAGTATCTAGAGGAATTTTTCTCAGAAATTGGCAGATAAGGTCTGATTCCCTTCTTGCCTTTTCTTGTTAATCTTTATGACAATATGTTTTCAGATATTATCCTTTTGGATATTGAACATATCATAGGAACCTTCTTTCTCAAACAAGATCTGGGGAATAGCCGCTAAGCACCATGGGATAGGACCCAGCCTCGAGCCAGTAGAAGCTCTCGAGCTTTAGTATAGGCCGAGTCGGAGCCGAGGTTTCATCTCCGATCCCAAATAGCAAGACTGAAGGTGAGATACTGGACAACAAACATGGAACGTTATGGTGAGTACATCATTTCTTTTTTACATTTCTATAGAATTGAATAGAATATTGATTTTTTTCTTTGTTTTTCAAATATTTATAAACACAAAGTTTATTTCTAGTTTCTTTACATAAGCACAGCACTTATCTGCCAATTTATATAAGTTTCACCCCATAAATATTTATTGTTTTGCTACTAAGAAGTGGTTATTTTTAATTGCAACAATACCACTGGTTTGTTTTAGTATGAAGAATGTGAAGCTGTTTTTATTCACAAAAGTGAAGAAATTTTGAACACAACCTGATTTTTTTTGCTACTGTTTGGAGTTTAATTTACAAATATTTCTTGCTAGTACTGCTTGGTGTTTTAGCTTAGCTCAAATAGCTCGAAAGACTATTCTTTCAATTTTTTTCTGTTGAAACTGCAATTACTGAAAATGCATGTAGAATGAAAAATATAAAATGAAGATACAGACCTGCTTTATATGGCTGAATTTCTAGGCCTATGCAAAGAGAATACTGTATTTATGTAGGATTTATTCTGACAAAATTATGTTTATATCAAGCCTGTTCTTACAACTCTCCCTGAAATCCCTAAACTGTAATTATTTTATAATGTATTAATATAGTCTGCAAAAGGTACTATAATGATCACTACAACCAATATAGCAACTGTAAAATAATTTCTCTTTTTCTGGTAAATAAACTGACACTTTTAATTTTGACCACTAGATGTCACTTGACCATTCATGACTTGATTGTCTAAAAACATCTGGACTGAAGTCTCTTAACTTTATGATTTAATTAACTAGGCAATTTTTTAGCACATCTTTATAAATGGTGTTACATATTCTGTGTAACAAGATTCATACTAATTTGGAGATAGACATTTATAAACTACCATATACAGCATTTTATTTATTTATTTATTTTGCCCCTCCCTCCCTCTCTCTCTCTCTCTCTCTCTATATATATATATATATATACACACACATACACACACACACACACACACACACACACACACACACACACACACACACACATCTATGTGTGTATATATATATATATATATATATATATATATATATACACACACACACACAGGTTCATATGTGGGTACTAGGCTATCTGCCCGAAGGCATTTATAAGCCTAGCCAGAATGTGTTGGCTTTCGCCGCCCCCTTAGATTAGTTCCCTGTGCCTCTGTCCAGCAGAGCCACTGAAGTGATCCCCGAGGTAAACTTTCTGTTTCCCATCAACTCGTCAAGGTTTCTTTTGAAGAGAGTTAGTAAGGAGCTCTGCCTAATGTAGATTGGGATCTTGTTCCAAAGCATGGGAAGTCTCTGGGACAGGAATCTATCCCTCCAGCACGTCCTATTTATTGTTGTGGTAAGGTTTAGATCCCTAGAGTGTGTGGCTCGAGAGTATAAGGTTTACTTTAGGTGGAGCACGTCCATCAATTCTGGGTTGGACATGGCCTTGTATGTCAGACAGAGATCACCTCTGAGTAGGCAGTATGCAACCGAGTACAACTGGAGTTTCTTCAGTCAAGCTGCATAAGGCATCTGTTTGAGGCCATTGATCCTCTTGGTGAGGTACTTCTGTGGTCTTTCCAGCTGTTGCAGGTGTCTTGTAAGGTACAGCCCAAATGGGGCATTGTACTGTAAGATGGGTCTGATGAGTGATGAGTAGAGGGGCACAATGATCTCTTTTGATCTGGATGCGAACCCTTTTGTGATTAGGTGGGCCACGTAGAAGGATTTTCTAACCACTTTGGCAATGTGATTATCAAAGGTGAGATTACTATCTACTTGGGTCCCCAGATCCCTTATTACGTCTTCCGTATTTAGGGGACTACCACCTATGTAGTAATTTGTGGGTACTTTGTTTTTTCCAAAGGGGATGACCATGCACTTTTTGGCATTTAGCTTGAGGCCATGATTTTGACACCAGGTATCCGTCTCAGTGAGACCCTTTTGGAGGATGTCTGTGTCAGCCAGAGAGTCAATTATAGCCCTTAGTTTGCAGTCATCTGCGAACATGGTCAGCCATAGTCCTCCTGTGATTGCATGTACTTTTAAGAAGTATATTTCGAACAGTAGGGGTCCTAGGACTGAGCCCTGGGGAACGCCACTTGTAACCGGTTTACAGTCAGACCTAGCTCCCGCAACTCTCACCATGTGGGTTCTGTCCGTGAGCCAGTTGGCAACCCATCTTGTGACATAGGGGTTTATGTTCAGGCTGGTGAGCTTGTCTATAATACCAGAATGGGGAATGGTGTTGAAGGCCTTAGCGAGGTCAAGGTAGGCTGTGTGTACCACCTTTCCCTCATCTATAGCCTTGGTAACTTTCTCAAAGAAGTCCACCAGGTTTAGGGGGCATGATCTGCCCATAACAAAGCCAAACTGGGTAGGGTCCAGTGTTTGGAGTTTCCCAATGTCTCTGTTAATGAGTTCCATGATGATGCACTCCATAGCCTTGCAGACCAAGCTAGTCAGGCTTATAGAGCGATAGTTCCCAGGGTCTGTTGTGGCTCCACCTTTGTGGAGCAGAATAACTGTTGCTGTGCGCCACTCTATGGGTATGTAGCCTGTGGAGAGGCTGAGTTTGAACAGTGTGTTTAGGTGAGGGGTTAGTTCATCTTTGAGCTCATGTAGGACGCAGCCTGGGACACCATCCGGTCCCATTGATGCTGTGTTTTTGGCTTTGGAAAGGGCTGTTTTAACCTGAGTGTCTGTGATTTCAGGGACTCTACATTTTTCTGGTATGGTTATGGGCCATTTTGGGGGTGAGAGGGGGGTGAAGTTTGCACTGAACCTGTCTGCCAGGATGTTGGTGATATCGGTTGGTTCAGTGTATTTTGTGCCATTCTGCACAAACTCCGAGCAGATCTGAGCATTGCCACTTAGATTCTTGACATAGCTAAAGAATGCCTTGTAGTTATCTTTGGAGTCCTTGGCAATTTTTCTTTCAAAGCTCGCCTTGGATGATTTTATGAAGGATCGTAGTTTCTTGCTGATACTAATCAGGGATGTCTTACCTTCTTGGGATTTTACTCTTTTCTGTACTAGTTTCCTCCTTCTATTGTATAGCTTGTTTATGGCAGGAGTCCACCAGACTGGTTTCCTTTTCTTGGAGGAGTGAGTCTTGGTTTTGCTTGGGATGGCACGATCCATGCATTCTTGTAGCTGCCCATAGAATGCATTAGTAAAGGATTTTGCAGCTTGGACAGTGTTATCATTCAGCATGGGGGCTTTGAAACTTTCCACCTCGGTCTTAAGTAATGTGAAGTTTGCTTTTGAAAAGTTTTTCACGGCGGCTTTCTTGTCCAGGGGTGGGGGCAGAATATGGATATCCAAAGTGATTTTTTATGGTCAGATCTAACCAGCGAGGGGTTGACCTCTGGTGTGGAACACCAGTCGTCCATGTTGGTGATGACCAGGTCCAATATGTTGTCACCTCTGGTGGCAGTGTTGACCAGTTGAATCAGGGCATTTGAGTTTATAAATTCTAGGAAAAGTTGGGCAAGGGAGTTAGTACTTGAGTAGTTCTCCCAGTTAATGTTTGGGTAATTGAAATCACCCAGTATTAGGGTGTTTGGTAGGACCTTTATGTTTCCCAGTGTTTCCAGAAACATGAAATGAGGGTCCTGGGACATGGTGGGTGATCATTAGCAAGCTACAATTTGAATTGCAGTTTTGCCCATTGTTAGTTGCACGTGGATGATCTCTGAAGCATTGCACTGTGCCACTAACCTGAAGGTGTGGGTATTCTTGATGAATATGGATACGCTCCTGCCTTTTGTATTTCAGTTTGGGTTCTGTGGCCGAAATGTATGGTATGAGTTGTAGCCTGGTAGTGTTGGGGTGCTCTCTGGAGCCTTAAACCAGGTTTCTGTTACTGCACATATATCGATTTTCTCCATACTGAGGAGTGCCTCGAGTGCATGCATTTTGAGGTTTAGACTTCTAGCATTGAGTAGCATTACCCTCAGTTTTTTGTTACTTGTGCTATTTACGGTGGTGGGTTTGTCTTTTGAGCCTTGCCTAAAAAAGGCACTATGGGGGTGGCAAGAGCCTTGGCAAGTATTTGAAAGCCTAAGGGTGACAGGTGTAAGCCGTCTCTAGCAAAGCAGAGTGGCTTGTCGAGCATGTCATCCCAGGCAGACAGACACTCAATCCCCTTTGAATGACACCAGAAATTTAGCCAATTGTTGAAATCAAGAATTTTTTTCTTTATACCGTGGTATCATTCTTGGTGAGGGCAGGATGCTACTCAGGGTCAGGGCTACTCAGGGTCAGGGTCATACCGACCTGGTCTATGTGATCAGAGAGCTCTTCCATGTCTCTTTTCATGTAGTCCAGGGGGGTATGGCTCAGGTCATTCACACCAACATGGACAATGACAGAGTCATATTTGTACTTGTTCTGGAGTGACCTGAGTGCTTGTGTTATGTGGTGGATTCTGGCACCCAACAGGCAGCTAACAGTAACCTTCTCCTTATTCAGCCTAGTGAGTGGGATGTCAGTGTGCTTGACTATAGAGTCACCTATTACTAGTATGTTGGGTATGTTATTTTGCCTTAAGGGCTGTAATTGCATGGCACACTGGTTTTGTGAAGCATGTGTTTCATGGTTTGTGTTGGGGGGTGGATTGCTTGGATGTTTGCTTTGGAGGTTTCTGTTGGTTTTACAGATTTTTATTTAGAGCCTCCGAGTATGTTTCCATGTATTTATGTGTGTTTTTTACTGGTGCTGGTTTAATGGGTCTATGTAAGACTGGTGGTGTGATGCAAGTATTTCCCTTCTCCTCTTGACTGTTTGATCCAGTCTTGGGTTGAGAGAGTTTAGCCTCTAGTTTGGCTGTATAACTGCATCTCTCGCATGTATTAGTGTTTGGTGGTAGGAGGAGGGGGTTGTCTGTGTACATGAGGCAGTTGTAACATTGCCTCAAAATGCCCAGATTCACCAGTTGGACTGGAGAGTGCACCTGAAACTGCCCTTTGGACATGCCTGGATAGGTACAGTGAACTGTTTTACTGGATGGCTGGTAAGATCGAATAGAGAGCCTTGTCCTACTGTACAGTACAGGAGGTCTAGTGCTAGGGTTTATAAGTGCTTGCTATACGTTTTGAGCAAGTGCTGGGCTGAGAAATTAATGGCTTGAGTGCTTAAGTTGAAAGTTTGTCTAGTTCCAAGGGAAAAATTGAAGAGGAGACTTTGTGAAGCCAGGAATAGTTTTACCCTAGCTTACCGGCGCTGCCTGGCATGCAAAACCGGGAAAATATGGTATTTATATCAGGGAAATGAAAGAGAGAGAAATTAGCCTAAAATGGCCAATAAACTACTAAGTTCTGGGCTGAAACCACTCCTCCAGGGACAGATAGGCTGCTCAAAGCTCCCCTCTCTCACAGGTGAACAGAGAAACTTCCTTCTATCCAAGTAAGGTATGGGCAAACAGAGATATGTAACACAGCCCTGAATTCAGCACTAACTTGAAAACTGGACTATACTAGCTTAGAAAGGCAGGAAACAAATATATATATATATATATATATATATATATATATATATATATATATATATTCAGGAAATAAAGCAGATACACTCAAAAAAACAGTTTTAAAGCACAGAAAATGATACTTATTGTTATATATCGCAGATCAGAGTTGTAGTCAATGCTCCCATAATAAAGTAGGAAGAAACACAAATACAATAAAAGCAGATGAATAAAGTGCAATTTCTTATATATAAAACAATAGAAAACAAACAAACTGATTTAAACAAGTTACTGTTCCAGCAGTCTTCAATCAGACAAGTTCTAACTGCACAGCCCTGCTTACTAGGGTGCAGGGGAACCTTCTCCAAAAAAAGATGGCCTGGATCAGTGCTCAAGTTATACAAACAAAGCTAGATTCAGGAGGCCTGAATCTGGTCTATGCTACAGCAACAAGGCGCACCAATTTCAGAAAGAAATAGTTCAAATAACAGTCACAATAAGCCTGTGACCAGAAATTCCCAGCTCAGAAGGGTAGAATCCAGTCTCTCCTCCACCAACAGTGCAGACCACAAACCTTCTTAATGTAGAATAACTGGCCTGAAGCCCAAGTGCTTAAGCCAGAACTAATACACTTTTAGAATAGCAGACACTGAGCCTTCAGTCAGCAATTCCCAGCTTAGAAGGATGTAAGCTACTTGTCCTGCCACAACAGTGCAGACCACAAACCTTCTTAATGTAAAACAGCCTGTATGAAGCCCAAGTGCTTAAACCAAAAGACTTAGAATAATAGTTGCAATTTAATCAGGCTACGACCAAGCAGTAATAGATGCAGCAGAATAAATAAAATTGAGTACTTTTAAGAAAAGCAAAATAAAGTAGGAGGAAACACAAATACAATAAAAGCAAATGAATAAAGTGCAAACATTTTATATATATATATATATATATATATATATATATATATATATATATATATATATATACATATATGCCCATTTTTCAGTGGAGGCCCGGGGAGAAATGCTCCACATCTAAGACAGTACATATACCATACAGAATATATATTAATGAAGACATTTAGTGCAGATTATTAGGAGCTTACAAAGTTAGTGAAGCAGTGCATACAGTAAACATACTCACATCTAAGACAGTATACAAGCAATACAGAGTATATAAATGAAAACATTCAGTGCATATAGTTTTCGGCTTACATAGATGTATGAAACACTTCATGCAGTAGGTGCAGAGCAGATACATGGATCAGTTACAGAGTCTAGTTAATTAAACATTATTAAACATTTAGGTGGTGATATAACAGAGATAGGCTGAGTACTGTTACAGAAGTCATTTACTTGTTTCTATAAATGTTTAGCCAGATATTTTAAACTGTTAACTAATAATCCTGTACATTTACATTTTAAATCTCCACCTGCTGCAATATAAGTCTCCATTTTAAATCAGTGTCTTAGACATTCTGAAAATATCTATGTGCTATCATAGTAGAAGCACATTTACTAAAACCAATGTTTTTTGCATTTCAGATCTGTACCTTTGCATACTCTGTCATAGGTTCATAGGCTGGTACTAGGTTATCAGCCCTAGGGCCTATACAAGCCTAGCCATAACAATTCCCTGGATATTTCTTCCTACAGTATTTACTTCCCTGGACCCCTGTCTAGCAAGGCGACTGACGTTATCCCCGGGGTGAATTTCCTATCTCCCATCCAATCATCAAGGTTCCTTTTGAAGAGGGCCAAGGAGGCGCTCTGCTTGACATGTATGGGCAGTCAATTCCAGAGTATGGGGAGTCTCTGGGTCAGGAACCTTTCCTTCCAGCATGTTTTGTTCATTGTGATGACAATTTTTAGATCCCTGGAGCGTGTGGCTCTGAGGGATTGGGATTTCTTTAAGTGGAGCATGTCCAACAGCTCAGGGTTTGACATGTCCTTGTATGTTAAGCAGAGATCGCCTCTGAGTAGACGATATGCCACAGAGTATAGCTGGAGTTTTTTTAGACGGTCAGCATAGGGCATCTGCTTTAGGCCTGTGATTCTTTTAGTGAGGTATTTCTGTGGCCTTTCCAGCTGTTGCAGATGTCTTGTGAGGTACATACCAAATGGGGCATTGTACTCTATAATGGGTCTAATGAGGGATGAGTACAGTGGGACAATGACCTCCTTTTTTCTGGATGAAAAGCCCTTAGTGATGAGGTGTGCCACATAGTAAGATTTCCTGACTATTGTGGGGATGTGGTTATCGAAGGTGAGACCACTGTGCATCCATGTCCCTAAGTCTATCATCACACTTTCGGTGTTTAGTGTACTGCCACCTATGTGGTAATTCATGGGTACATGGCTTTTCCCAAAGGGGATAACTATACATTTCTTGGCATTAAGCTTGCGCCCATGGCTCTGGCACCAAGCATCTGTTTCTGTAAGGTCCTTTTGTAGAATATCCACATAATTTGGGGATTCAATAATGGCTCCCAGTTTGCAGTCATCTGCAAACTTTGTTAACCAGAGTCCCTTAGTGTTGGCCTGTACTTCAGAGAAGTAGATGCCAAACAAGAGTGGTCCTAGGACTGAACCCTGAGGTACTCCACTTGTCACTTGTCTGGAGCTGGATTTGGAGTCTGCTACTTTTACAGTCTGGGTTCTGTCAGTAAGCCAGTTGGCAGCCTATCGAGTGACGTAGGGATTTATGCACAGATTAGTAAGTTTATCTATGATTCCAGAGTGGGGGATGGTGTCAAAGGCCTTGGCGAGGTCCAGATAGGCTGTGTGGACCACCTTTCCTGCATCCACAGCTCTGGAGACTGATTCAAAGAAGTCAATCAGGTTCAGGAGACAAAATCAGCCCTTCTCAAACCCAAACTGGGTGGGGTCCAGTGTTTGAAGTTTGTCAATGTCTTTGTTTATAAGTTCCATGATAATGCATTCCATGCCCTTGCAGATCAGGCTCATCAGACTGATGGGACGGTAGTTCCTGGGATTCAAGGTGGATCCCCCTTGTGGAGTGGGATAACTGTAGTTGTGCACCACTCAGTGGGCATGAAGCCTGAAGTGAGGCTATGATTAAACATGACACTTAGGAGAGGTGCCAGTTCATTTTGTATAAACAGACTCTGCAAGGCTCAAACCCAGGACCCTACACACCATAGACAAAGTGGTTTACAACTAAGCCATGCCGTGTCAGTGTCTTTTTAACTTTCCGTCAAATGTAGAATAATCATTATGTAATATGTACTGTATACTGTAACAAATAATGTCTGACTTGCCATGCCTTGAGTATATTAAATAACTACTACTAATTATTTTAGGTAATTATATAACTTATCTTGATAAACCTTCTACAAATAATTTTGTCACTTTATCCTTACAGCTAATGACTGAATAATGTGAGCTGTGATGTAATCCTGCAAATTCTGATTACATGTGTATTCTAGTTATGCATGTTGTAGAAACTGTGTAGTAATGCTGTCAGAAAAGTATCATACTGAACATTTAAAACAACTGAGTATGAATGAGATATTCTGAAATTTGACTGAAACTGATGCTAAAGTGATATTAATTTATACTGAATATTTGAAATAGTTGTGTATAGTCTGGAAACTAACTAAACTAACACTAAAGGAATACTTTTTTTTCCAGCAACATCTGAACACAGATAAAATTGTAACCTGAAATCTGTTACTATTATGCAATCATCTGAAAACATAACTTGAAATTGAAATTCGGCTTTAAATGCTTTATCTTGTGACATCACTGATTTGCTTGAATACACTTCTGCATCTGTATCCATACTATAACTGCTTTAACTCTAAACTAATCTGCATATGTACACATCCTAATTTTAAAGAATACTTTTTTGGATAACTGAAACAAATGTAAATACATTTATTAGTGTACTGTTTGTATTCTCAATAATCTATGCAGCAGCAGATAACTACATAATATTTAAAGAAACACTGAAAAAAACAAACAATTTACATACTCTTAAAGTCTTTATTTCTGTCTTTTTTGATGATCTTTATATGTGAATGGGCCTACCCATAATTTGCAAAATAGACAATTTTAAAAGGTGCAGTAGAATAAGCCTTACGCTAAACTATCCCAGGTCACTGCTGAGGTTTTGGAAGAGCCACACTAGTGTCTGTCTGTCCCTGGCTGAGTCCCTCATACAATTAGGCACCTTTCAATTTTCCCCCAACCCATCTCCAGTGCAAGTCTGGGTGGCAGATTTAATCACTCTTTCTGACTGTATTGAAAAATGTGCATTCTGGAATACCAAACTGGAAATTATTCAGAATTAGCTTGATTTGGCAGTGTGTCTTTCTGTAGCAGTATCTGCAAGGCACAAAAAAGCAGTATCAGGTTCTTAAAATAACATTTGTAGCTTTAACAATTATAAACTGATAGCATTGCCCTGACTTTATATACATCTTTCCTGCCTGAAATTAACCTATGTTACTAATAAATAGATTTCTGAAGGTCTGTAACCAAACTGATGGTGTACTATACTAGAAAGGCTATAACTTCACTATTGAATCAAACAGAAAACTCAGTGGCATTTTTCTCCCCATAAGCTCTAACAAACCTAAAGTAATAATTTGACACTATGCTAATTCTTTAGCATTTCTGTACGTTTATAAAATTAAACTTTACTGCTGATTTTTTTTTATTTTTACTCTATGATCCTCAGACTATAATTTGTACAAAAGAAGTTCTTATATGTGCAATTCTCCACCCACTGCCTTACCATAAATGTATCTGTTCTTTCAGCTGATGTAATTTAACTCTTTCAGTACTTCTGAATGCCACAGGGGTTTATCGTCACTGTCTACAATATTTCTCATGTCCCAAATCTCCAGATAAATAGTAAGAGCTAAAACTGTCACTAATAATATTTAACTTATTTTTACCATACTGTCATATAGCATACAGTTTGTTTGTTTGTGTCTTTCGGCTTTTCCCGGTTAGGGGTCGCCACAGCGGAACTCCGGTCTGCTAATGATTGGCAGTTGATTTTTACGTACCTGCTTGCCAGGCCTGATGCACAACCTTCAACAAAGGTACGCCCATTCGCGCATGTCTCCACGCAGAAGACACTCTAGCTGAGAATCGAACCGGACAGCATCTTACTGTGAGTCGACAATGCTACCGCAGCACCACCACCGTGGGAATCATAGCATACAGTACTGTCTTTAATTCAGCTTGCCGAGCTGGCTTGTAATCTGATAACTCAATTATGTAAGTCCATGCTTCTGGTGTATTGTGGTAAACTGCATTTCCTGGATGAAATATATCAAATCTTGAACCCTTTATATATACACATTTAGTGCTAGAATTGAATTGATTCTGTAGATTTATTTGTCTGTCTTTAGCATGTATGTGAAGTTTACTCATTTAGTAAATTACATTTCAATCTTTCCTTACATTAAATTTAAACCTGTGGCTGCACTGACATGTAACATTTATTCTGCTCTCTTTTCTTGAATGGGATCCAAACTTTTGATTGTACTGTCACTTTTAAAAAATGTAACATTAACTTTAAATTTTACACACTGTAAAATTAGAAAATATAATTAATATCTGTAAATGCTCTTCTTCTGTCTTTGTCTATATCAAGATATTATTTATGCATTGCAGTACTTTATTACCATAATTCAGTGGTCTTAACAATGTCTGCTGAAACAAAACAGTAGCAAAAATTTTTAATCTGCTAGATCTGTAACTATAAACCAGTTATTTAACTTGACTGTCATTTCCGGTATATCATATACAACATGTGCTACCAGAATGGTGTACATATTTATTAATTTTAAATGTAGTACTATTCTGTAACTGTCATCTTTTTTTCACTTACTGGCCAAAAAAAGCAATTAGATGGGCTTGATTTTTTTTTTTTTTTGCTATACAACCTTTTCTTATCCAGCCTATCATTGCTTCCCTGAGAATAAAATAATATTTGTGAAAATGTGGTAATTTTTCTGCCTGCACTTCAGCTATGCTAACTGAACTAGGGTTTATTTTGTCTTTAGCCCATGAATCTGCATGTTCCTGCAGTAACAGATTTTTTTAAATCCGTGCATCATCTGTACAATCTGCTGTACATAATTTCTTGCAAATTCTTATGTTTGAATGAGTATACATTCTATAGCAATTTTATTTCTCCATAAAATCTTGTTACTGAAATCTAAAACAACATTTAACTCTGATAATATGTCCATACCTAGTATGGTACTGTCACACTGAGAACTGCTCACTGCTGTAACCTTTGACCCTTCAAATCCTGACAACATTATAACTGTACTTCTGCCCTCTGGTAGAGATCTGTTTATAATGGAAATGGATGCATCTGTATTAATCAGTGCATTATTCCATAACTCTTTTTCTGTAAGCAGTGAAATATATGGTCTGTCATTCCTCTCTGTTTTAATGTTAGATAAATCAGCTGGCTTTGTGCTGGACTGCCACACTCTTTAAAAATATTCTGAAAATCCTTTTGTATAGAACTAATAACAACACTGACTTGAGCTATGGTATGCATTTCTTGTTTACTTTGCCCTGAAGTCTGTATATTATTTACACTCGTGTTTATTGTATCAGATTGATCTGTTTCTGCATGACTACTATGAGTCTCTGTACACTGATCCACCCGTAGTGCAATATTTGCACTGGCTTTTGAAACCAACAAACTAGAATTTATCACATTTTGGTTATTTGCATCTGAAATTATACTGTTAATGTTAACTTCAGACACTAAAAAAGTCTGATTTCTGTTTTCTTTTGAAATGTGTGTGTTATATACACTGGTTGTGTTTACATCAGGCTGATTTGTATTTGTAATTTTGAGAATTAACTTTGCATTTTGAATTATGTATGCTGTAGCATTTAAACTGATTTTTGAACACTGTAAACTAGAATTTGTTACAGTTTGCAAATTATTTAAATCTGAAACCATACTGATATTAGAAGCTGAAAATACAGTTGTTTTGGTTTTATATACTGCAGATAATGAGGAAGTTTTTTTGTTACCTTATTTATTACAGTTTGTTATTCTGTTTTAACTCTTTTCATTTAAAAAGGTTTAAAATTTATGAGTTGATAACATTTAAATTTAAATGAACATTTTGGAACATATTTTTAGACTGTTTTACCCATATTTTAACTTTAAATCACACATTTGCTGGTGTTTTTACCATAGAAGTATTTAAACTGTTTTTATATTTACTGTCTAACATAGCTATAAAATGTACATTTACTGATGAGTTTACTGTAGAAGTCTTTACATTTTTTGAGACTTACATTTTGGTTTAGCTAGAAAATGCATTGTAATAAAAATGAATGTTTACATAAGGAAAGTTGAAGAGATGTTGAGAAGATGGCCAGTCATGTTGCAGTTTTTTCAAACTCCCTCTTGTAAGGATTGATACAGTGCTGTTTACTGGATAATGTTTTATACACTGGTAGTTTTTAGTGTTTTTTTTTTTTAAGATTTTAAAATTGTTTAATACTTTACCATAGATTTGTTACTGAAGTAATGTTTTTAAGGAATACTGCTGCTTTATAAAATACACATGGTTTGTCTGCTGATGAGCAGTTGTAGATTTGTAGGGCTGTTATGGTGTTTTGGGACTCTCATATAGTAATACTGTCTTCCAGCCACTGTGGAGCACCACTGTAAGAAATTACATAAATGTATTTATCTTTTAATTACCTGAAGTTGCACTGAAAAAGTGCCAAATATCTAAGCTTTTCTGTTATGTGCCAAATCTACTTGGGTCTTTACAGAATACAAGTCTGTGTACACTCTATGTCTAGTAAAAGTAGGTTATTATGCAATAGCAACATACAGAAAAGATAAATGTAGTAATTTAACAAAATCCAAACAAGCCTTGTTTTAAAAAATAAGGAACTGAATAATTTATATTTCTTAAGTTATATGGTATTTAGCAATATAATTAAGTATACTGTTTATGTTAATATAGTTTGATTACTTTTATATGAATATAAATTTGCCTATGTCACAAGTGATAATTCAATAAAGGTGTTTGAAAAAAAACAGACAATTATACTGTATGTTGTAACTCTCTAAACTCAAATTTGTTTCTTTCTTCTGTAATGAAAAAAGTAAAACAAACTGCAGTTTTTTCTGTAGTTCCTGGACTTTTACTGACTTCTAAATATCTGTACTTAATCTTCTGAGTATCTAAACTAAACTTCTGTATATCTGAACTGCTAAAAATGTAAACTAACTTCTGTACTCAACCACCTAAGTATCCAAACTAAACTGATGTACTCAATCTTCTAAATATATCAACTAAACTAACTTCTTTTATTTATTTATTAATTTGACATTTGCTAACTGGGTTGGTCCAACTGAACCTGAGCCAATTTTCAGTGGAGAACCGAGGAAAAAAGTTCCAGTACATTACAAACATTATGATGGAAACAATTTAAAAAATATATAGCTTGAAACATAAATTGAGACATAAGTTGATAAGTTGATACATAACTTTAAAACAGACATAGAAACATAAAATGACCCATAGGTTGGTGCATAGATTGAAACATACATTGAAGCATAAATTAAAACATATGATGACACATCATTTAGTTGAGTGAGGCAGAAAAATGGAATAGTGGAATAATCTAGGGAGCTAGAGTTGTAAAAACTTTATATAGAGGGTCGGGGAGGGGGTTATGTAGGGTCCTGGCAGGAGCAGATCCATGAGTTTGAGAGGGTGTCTTTTAGTTCTTTTTTGAAGATATTTCTGTGAGTAATACTTCTTACACTAAGAGGGAGTTTTTTTCAAGGTTGAGATACCAAGTATTTATAGACCATTTTGCCAGTGGGTTTATTGGATTTACATATATCCAGGAGATGTTGGTCAGAACTATGGAGTGAATGATTTAGGGTATAGTAGGATACTAGAGGGTGGGGCAGGTAGAGGGCTTGTTGAGGATGGAGTGCATTATGTGAAGTTGTGATAGAAGGAGTTGTTGAGGGAATTCTAGCCACTATAGTTGTGGTGAGAAGTCTAGGGTTGATTCATGGTAAATCTTGCAATTTTGTTATAAGTTTATTCAAGCTTGGAGATTAAAGTGGATTGCAAGTTTGTTAGGATAGGAGAGGTGTAAAGTAGGGTGGGTAGAAGGCATGAGGAATTTTCTGTTCCTGTAAAGCGGACCCATTTTTGGTGTGTTTCTTTTTGATACACTGATAGATTTTGTAGATCAGTGTGTATATGCTGTGTTTTTAAGAAGTATATCTAGGACTGAATGTGCACATATAAATAGCTGGCATGTGCTATTCCCAGTGCCATTTGGAGAGTGCAGCCAGAGAGTAAACATGTATGATTGCAGTAGTTAGTTTGTACATAAGTTACCTAAGTTAAAGTCAGTAAACGTCTATCGTAGTGTGTTTGTATATAGTAAAGCTGCTTGAACAGAACCCATGAAAACTCTTCTATTGTGTCCAAAGAAGGAGAGCAACATGGTGTCAGAACTGGGATTCCAGAGAATGATATTCAGATCCATGAGGTGCAGAGATGATGGTGAAGTTAAACTAAGAAAAACGAGCAAGAAAAAGGACCAAAAAAGAATCAAAGGTAATGAAAATTCACATGAACTGCTTATTTTATAAAGAAAAGATAAAACAGAACATTACAATGGCAAAAACCACATTATTAAACAAGTGGGAAGCATGAAAGGTTTATTAGCTAAGGGAAATGTTTAAACTTAAGATATTTGACAAAGCGATTATCAAAAAGGAAAACAATTATGTTTAAGGCAAAATGGGCATGTTTAGAGTAAAATGAGCACAAGAAACGTACATTGGGCATGAAAAGAGATTAAACAAGCAAAACAAATATAATAAGGGCAAAAAGGGCACGTTAAGCATAAATAAAGCAAGGCGACCATGTTTTTTGGCAAAGTGCTGTGTTTTGGCATAACTACAACGTTGTATCTTATCAAGGGCATAACTAGGGTTATTCAAAGTGTCTCAAAGTGTGTAAAAGTGCTTACAGTGTGTGCTTATTATTGTGTATGTATTCTGAAGAGTTTATCTGTGTGCAAGGTGCAACTATTTCGTAACGTACATTCAAAGTATAGCAATTTCAAAAAGTTTCTAGTGCTGGGTGTGTCTATTCATAAAGTGCCGCCATTACAGAGTGTTTCTTACACTGTAAAGAACTGCCTAGCAAGGTACTGCCATTTTGGGGAAATTTCAGTGATCTGTGTATAGTTTATTCGCAAAGTGGAATTAGTTCAAAATATTATTGACTCTGAGCTTCTCTTGCCCAGTTCATTCGCATTGTGCAGTTATTTGATATATTTCTTACACTGAAAATTACAGTAATTTTAAGAGTATTACAGTACCCAAGGGACTTATTTCGTAAAGTTCAGTTACACAGAGGCTTATTGTGCTATTAGGCAAAGTTACAAATACTGGCATAAATTTCTGACACGTGTATGTGTTTGTGCTTATTTGCAAAACCCTTCATTGGTATGTGTTAATATGGCAGACAGACTTCAAAAGCCCTTTCCACTTGTATTTGATCAGAATATTGCATAGAATTGGAGAATATTTGAGCAAGAGTACTATATTTTTATACAAGCAGCTTACTCAGATAAAGATCTATGCACCAGCAGTATATGAGGGAGAAGGTGAAAATCAGTAAATTGTTGTACAGGCTGAAACAAGGGAAGACCCCGAGTGTTTGAAGTGCACGTTTTGAGAAATGTGCAACCCCCAGACAAATATTATATTAGAGAAGCATTTGTTTTACATGAGAGATCAGAGTACAAACATGAATCAGCAAAACCCAAGTCTAGTTTTATTGTTAACTGTTTCAATTCTGATGCCAGTCATGAGTCTAAAAGACATTATTTGGTCAGCAATGTCACAAGTGTAAAAAAATGGAACCATTTTCAAAAGTTTTGCAAATCAAGTAAACCCCCACAGTTGTAAAGAAAGGTCACATGAAAAAGTATGTTGATCATGTAGACTGCAATTCTGCTTTCTGTGTAGATGGTCTATCAGTAACTGGTGAGAGAGCTGATGCAGTGACTTTATTGGCAAAGACCGAAGTGTTTTGTACAGTCCAGATCTATGGTAGATCCACAGAGTTTAAAGTAGACACTGGTTCAAAGTGTAATGTTATATCAGCAGACACATTTGCTAAAGTGAGAACTAATGAGCAACTCAATGTAGCCAGTAGTGCGAAATTTGTTGCTTATGGAGGTGAAGAAATTCAAACCGAAGGCTCAATGATGCTTTCATGCTATTTGGCCAAGAACTGTTACAGGGTGTTATTCTATGTAGTCCGAAGACCAGTACTGTCCTTAATGCGTCTCAAAGACAGTTTGAGAATGAATCTACTTTCTTCTACCAAAGAAGTTCATCACATAAGTGCATATCCTAGTTCCAATTTTTCTGAAGCCATTTTCTCAGAGCATGCTGATGTTTTCGATGACAAGTTGGGCCAACTTCCAGTTATGTATTCCATGAAGTTAGACCCAGAGGTCACTCCAGTAGTCAGACCAGCAAGGATAGTTCCAATAGCTATGCAGGATAAAGTTAAGGCTCAGCTGGATAAAATGGTACAGCAAAGTGTAATTTGTCCAGTTACAGAACCAACTGAATGAGTGTCGTCTGTTGTAGCAGCTCACAAAAAAGGCTCAGATGAAATCAGAATATGTACTAACCCAAGAGATTTGAACAAAGCATTGAAGAGACCGCATCATCCAATGCATACAGTTGAAGAGGTTGCAGCTCTAGTACTGAATTCCACTGTTTTCTCTGTCTTGGATAGAAAAAGTTCATTTTGGCAAGTGATGCTTGATCACAAATTCTCATTACTAACCACTTTTGTTTCCCCCGTTTGGCAGATGCAGATTCCTGAGGATGCCATTTTGAATAAATTCTGTAAGTGAAGTCTTCCAGTGTGCAATGGAGCAAATTTATTTGGGGTTATTCTTGTGTCATAATAGTAGATGATTTATTGGTTGCAGGCAGTGGTGAAGCAGAGTATGACAGAAACCTAAAGACAGTTCTAGACAGAGCAAGTGAAGTAAACTTGAAGCTCAATCCTCTGAAGTGCAAATTCAGACTACCAAAAGTTACACATGTAGGTCATTTATTTACCAGTACTGGCTTCAGACCAGACCAGAACAAGCAAGCAGCTATTCTTGAGATGTCAGCACCAGATAATATTCAAGCTCTACAGCATTTTCTAGGCATGGTCAACTATTTAGGCAAGTTTATACCAGACAGTTGACAACACCTTTAAGAGATCTGATACGTAAAAATGTTGCATGGTCACAGTTAGAACAACACCAAAAGGCATTTGAAGACCTTAAGCAGAAAATTGCCACCCCATCTACATTAAGATACTATGATGTGAATAAACTAATCACTCTTTCCTGTGATGCTTCAAAATTTGGGCTTGGCACAGTTATACTTTAAGAGGGCAGACCAGTAGCCTATGCATCTAGAACACTTACCCAAACTGAAATGCAGTATGCTCAAATTGAGAAAGAACTTTTGGCAATAGTATTTGCATGTTCCAAGTTTCATGATTATATTTATAGTCGAGCTAGTCAGACTGAAACTGACCACCAACCTTATTACTATTCTAAAGAAGCCTATGCATTCATCTCCAGAGAGATTACAAAGAATGATGCTCAAATTGCAAAAGTACAACTTCAAAATTGTCTATACAAAAGGCAAACTACTCCATCTGGCTGATGCCTATCCAGATCGCCCAGAAATATGACAGAACAGCTTGAAGCAGAGAGTTTTGACTTTGATGTGATGGCAGTGCATAATTTTTCTACCACTAGGCTTGATGAGTTGAGAGATCACACAAAGACTGATCCAATTTTGCAAAAGATCACTCACTACAATAATGTTGGAAGGCCATCAAAGCAATCTAGTGTACCACCTGAAGTGCAAACCTATTTTCCTTACAGAGATGAAATGTTGATGAAAAATGGCATTATTTTTAAAGGTCCTAAAATTGTTGTTGTTGCTTTCTTACAACAAGAATATATCCAGATTTTGCATTGTGGTCAGCCAGGTTCCGCATCCACTAAGAGAAAAGCAAGAGAACTAGTATTTTGGCCTTCATTACTGAAAGACATTGATAAAGTACTTTCTTCTTGTTCAGTATGCAATTGTACTAGACTGCATTTGCAAAGTGAACCACTTCAACTAAGTCAAGTTCCTGAACTACCTTGGTCAACAGTAGCCACTGATATCTTTGAGTGGGACAATCAACACTACTTAGTTGTGGTAGACTCTTATTCAAATTGGTCTGAGACTGACTTACTACCTAATCTAACATCCACTACTGTAATTACTAAGTTGAAACATCATTTCTCAGTCCATGGTAGTCCGCACAAAGTTATTTCTAACAATGGTACTCAATTTACTCATCAGTTGATTCAGAAATTTACAAGAGAATGGGACTTGGTACATGTTACTAGCAGTCCTGAATATCCACAGTCAAATGGGCTAGTTGAACATGCAGTGCAGAGTGTAAAGCAATTACTTGAAAGGTCAAAGCGTCACAATACCAATGTCTTTTTGAATTTACTTAATCTCAGAAACATACCCCATGATGATATACTTGGCTCACCTGCTCAAAGACGTCTACCCAGACAAACCAGAATGATGTTACCTATTAGTTCGAGTTTATTGAGGCCTAAAGCTAAGAACAACAAAACCATCAAGGCTCAATTATACAAGAAGCATTCTATCCAGAAGTCCAGTTATGATAAATCGAGCAGATTTCTTAGTCCATTGAGGGAAGGAGAGACAGTGAGAATACAAATGGCAAAAGATTTCGACAGGATTGGTCAAGTTGCAGGCATATGTGCCGAGCTGAGATCCTACCTTGCAGAATCTGGGAGTGCGGAGTACAGGAGAAATCACAGGCATCTTCTTCCTGTACCAGAATCATCTCAGCATTGTTCCTGTGATACAGACTCTAGATCTCAGTGTGAACCAGATGTTGTTCCCATCCCAGCGTGTGTTTCAACCTCTACTTCCATACCTGAAGATGTTCCAAATACTTCCAAGGTTGAACATTCTGTAGCGACAGCTCCAATTGCTAAACCTGATTCCCAGTTTTATGTCACACAATATGGTTGAATATCCAGGCCCAATGTGAAATATGCAGCAACATGGGCTTAACTGTATACACACACACACACACACACATATATATATATATCTATATATATATATATATATATATATATATATATATATATATATATATATATATATATATATATATATATACACAGATCTACCTGACTTGGTCGACAGTTCATATGGTCGAAAGTTTATTTGGTCGACAGTTCATTTGATCGACAAGCATTTTAGGTGGGGGGCTTCGCACCCCACACCCCCCGATGTGGGGGGCTGTGCCCCCCACACCACCCCTAACTATATATATCAACTCCAGGGTTGCACAACATTGGGGAAGGGGGCAAATCTGCTTGTCGACCAAATGAACTGTCGACCAACTGAGTGTCGATCATATGAACTGTCGACCAAGTTAGGTAGACCCATATATACATATATATATATATATATATATATATATATATATATATCTACCTAGTCTTGTATAATTACATAACATAGAACTACTTGTATTATCTGCATGCCAAATAGATTCATAAAGTTGCATGATCTATTTCTCATAGAGGGAGGATGTAGATCAGAGTGTACTTAAGAAGCATGTCAGGGACTGAACGTGCGCATATAAATACCAGGCACGTGCTTTTCTCAGTACTATTTTAAGACAGTGAGCACGTATGATTGCAGTAGTTAGTTTGTATATAAGTTACTTAAGTTAAACCCAGTAAACTTCTACAGTGATGTGTTTGTATATAATAAAGCTTTTTGAACAGAACCCACGAAGACTCTTCTATTGTGTCCAAAGTAGGAGAGTGACAAATGTAAAGGTCAACTTTTAATTGATCATCCATTATAGTACCAAGGAGCTTTATGTTGTGTTATTAAGTGATGAGATGGTAAAGGTAGACTTGTGATGAGAAAGAGATTTTGGAAGGAAAAGAAGTTTGTTTTTTGGGGATTTAATATGAGTTGGTTTTCTGTAAGCCATTTTTCAAGTGAAAGGAATGAGTTTTGTGTAAGTGTGTGAAGTTGAGAGAGATTATCAGAAGAGGACGGGATAATTGTAGAGTTGTCTACATATTGAATAAGAGAGGAGTGACAACAAGATGTAGGAATGTTGTATGAAGATGTATGAACTATATGTTGAATAGTAGTGGTCCAAGAATGGCGCCATGGGTGACACCTGTTTGAATAGGTAGGAAAGGGGAGAAGGAGGTTTGCCATCTTACAGACTACACCATGTTGGTAAGGTAGCTGGTGAACCATTCAAGAGTGGGAGTGGAGAGACTGAGGTCGGCTAATTTTGTTAGAAGCTTACAGTGGGAGACCGTGTCAAAGGTTTTTAAGAGGTCTAATAAGAGACAAGAGACATGTTTGTTGTTTTTCTTGCTTCAGGTACAGTATGTGTGAAAGATACAAGGGCAATAGCAGTACTATGGTTGGGTCGAAACCCGTCTTGGGTTGTTGTCAGAAGGGTTTCTTGAGTAAGATAGTTGAGAAGGTGTGTGTGTGTGTGTGTGTGTGTGTGTGTGTGTGTGTGTGTGTGTGTGTGTGTGTGTGTGTGTGTGTGTATTTTGTGAGGATTTTAGAAAGTGGGAACAGAATGGCTATGGGCCTGAAGTTGGAAGGGTCAGCAGAGTTTCTTCCTTTATGTAGAGGTATGGTACAGAATGTTTTCCAGATATCAGGGACTAAAGATTCTTGGATCGATCTATTGATTAGTATAGGTTCATAGGTTCATAGGTTCATACTAGGCTATCTGCCCTAGGGCATTTATAAGCCTAGCCAGAATGTGTTTGGCTTTCGCCACCCATTTTAAATTTATTTTCCTATGCCCTTTTTCAAGGTTAGTATACTGTGCCTCTGTCTAACAGTGACACAGAAGTGATACCCGGGGTAAACCTACGATCTCCCATCCACTCATCAAGATTCCTCTTGAAGAGAGTCAATGAGGGACTCTGCCTAACCTGGACTGGGATTTTATTCCAGAGTGAAGGGAGCCTCTGGGTTATGAATCTGTCCCTCCAGCATGTCCTATTTATTAAAGTGCTGAGGTTCAAGTCTCTCGAGCGTGTAGCTCGATGGGAGTAGAGCTGGAGTTTCTTTAACTGGGCAGCATATAGCATCTGTTTGAGCCCTTTGATCCTCTTGGTGAGGTACTTTTGGGGTCTTTCCAGTTGCTGCAGGTGTCTGGTAAGGTACATCCCAAAAGGGGCATTGTACTCAATTATGGGCCTGATGAGGGATGAGTAAAGAGGCACGATGACCTCCCCTGATCTAGATGTGAATCCCTTCATGATTAGGTGGGCTATATAAAATGTTTTTCTAACCACTTTGGCCACATGGTTGTCAAATGAGAGATTGCTATCAACTTGGGTCCCCAGGTCCCTAATTACTTCTTCTGTACTTAATGGATTACCACCTATGTTGTAATTTGTGGGCACTTTGTTTTTGCCAAAGGGGATGACTATACACTTTTTGGCATTTAGCTTGAGGCCATGGCTCTGGCACCAGTTGTCTGTTTCTATGAGGCCCTTTTGGAGGATGCTTGTGTCGGCTGGAGAGTTGATTATGGCGCCCAGTTTGCAGTCATCTGCGAACTTGGTCAGCCACAGTCCTTCCATGTTGGCCTGTACTTCCAAGAAATATATACCGAACAAGAGAGGTCCCAGGACTGAGCCTTGTGGGACACCACTTGTAACTGGTTTGGAGTCTGACATGGCTCCAGCAATTCTAACCATGTGGGTTCTGTCCTTGAGCCAGTTTGCAATCCATCTAGTGACATAGGGGTTTATATTTAAGCCGGTGAGCTTATCTATAATGCCCGAGTGGAGTATTGTATCGAAGGCTTTTGCAAGGTCCAGGTAGGCTGTGTGGACCACCTTCCCCTCGTCAATGGCCTTGGTGACTGTTTCAAGAAATCAACCAGGTTTAAGAGGCAGGATCTGCCCTTAACAAAGCCGAACTGGGTAGGATCCAGTGTCTGTAGGTCCCCAATATCTTTATATATGAGGTCCATGAACCAAGCTAGTCAGGCTTATGGGGCGATAGTTTCCAGGATCCGTTGAGGCACCACCTTTATGGAGAGGGACCACTGTTGCTGTTCGCCACTCTTTGGGCACATATCCTGTAGTAAGGCTGAGATTGAACAGTAGTTTTATGTTTGGGTTTAGCTCTTCTTGGAGTTCATGTAGGACGCAGCCCGGGACACCGCCTGGTCCCATTGATGCTGTGTTTTTTGCTTTGGAGAGGGCGGCTCTTACTGAGCATCTGAGATGTCAGGGGGGCAGCACTCTACTGGGATAGATATTTGCCCTTTTGGTGGGGAGGGGGTGGAGAAGTTTGCGCTGAACCTGTCAGCTAGGATGTTGGCAATGTCTGTGGGTTCAGTGTATTTTTTGTCATTTTGGACTAATTCTGAGCATATCTGGGAATTACCACCCAGGTTCCTAACATAACTAAAGAAAGCCTTGTGATTATCCTTAGTGTCCTGTGCAATTTTTCTCTCGAAGCTGGCCTTAGACGATTTTATGAGTGCCCGTAGTTTTTTGCTAATACTGATCAGTGATGCCTTCCCTTTTGGGATTTTGCTCTATCATTTAGTAGCTTCCTCCTTCTATTGTATAGTTTGTTTATGGCTGGGGTCCACCAGACAGGACGTCTGCCTTTGGAGGATTGGGTCTTGGTTTTATTTGGGATCGATGATCCATGCATTCCTGAAGGTGTTCATAGAATGCGTTTATAAAGGATTCTGTGGTCTGGGCAGATTTTCCACAGGCCGGGGCTTTGAAGGATTCCACCTCTGTTTTGAGGAGTGTGAAATTTGCTTTAGAGAAGTTTTTCACTGTGGTTTTCTGGGCAGGGGTGGGGTCGGGATGTGAATATCCAGTGAGATTAGTTTATGGTCTGATCTTACCAGTGAGGGATACACTTCTGGTCTGGAGCATAGAGCCCCCATGTTGGTGATGATCAGGTCCAGTATGTTTTCCCCTCTTGTGGGAGTGGTAACAAGTTGTTCCATAGCATTTGAGTTTATAAATTCTAGGAACCTTTGGGCTAGGGTGTTGGAGCTAGAGTAATGCTCCCAGTCTATGTTTGGGTAGTTGAAGTCGCCCAATATAATGGTGTTTGGAGAGACCTTCATATTTTCCAGTGTTCTCAGAAAGGCCGAGTGGGGTTCATGGGTATGGGAGGGTGGTCTGTAGCAGGCTATAAACTGGAAGGCAGTTTTACCCACTGTTAGTTGCACATGGATAGTCTCTGATGCTTCGTGCTTTGCCACCAACCTGGAGGTGTGGGTATCTTTGATGAATCACAAAGATGAACTGAACAGACTAGTGAATAAATCCAAATGAACCACGAATCCAGGACACCAATTGGAAAATATAAAAAGAATCCATTTTTATTTTTATTTTTATTTTTATTTTAACCAACAATTTTAGCGCTTTCATATCATTGTAGAGACTTCATCTGATGAATAATATTGGGAATTCCTTAATAATTGAAAACAAGGGCCAGTGGGGAGTGAGGGTGTAGTGCTTTTAATTTTTAGTGCTGACTTATATAATTGCTTTAGCGAGCAAGTGCCAGGTAACTTAAATGCAATGTGCTACAGGTAACTTAAATGCAAAAATGGCAAACAGTAACTTTCTTTTAAGTGAAACAAGGAAATGAGAACAGTAAGCAATGCAGATATCACTAGGGATCCACAGAAGCACTGAAAAGCCGCGTTTTAGGTGGTATTAGCGTTTCAGGGAAATAACAAACAAACAACAAGTATATAAACAAAGCTAGATTCAGCAGGCCTGGATCTAGTCTATGCTACAGCAAACAAGGTGTACCAATTTCAGTAAGAAACAGTTGAAATATGCAGGCACTATAAGCCTTTAACCAGAAATTCCCAGCTCAGAAGGGCAGAGTCCAGCCTCTCCTCCCACAAGAGTGCAGACCACAAACCTTCTTAATGTAAAATAGCTGGCCTGAAGCCCAAGTGCTTAAACCAGAACTAATACACTTTTAGAATAACAGACACTGAGCCCTCAATCAGCAGTTCCCAACTTAGAAGGATGTAAGCTACCTGTCCTGCCACCACAGTGCAGGCCACAAACCTTCCTAATGTAAAACAACTGGTCTGAAGCCCAAGTGCTTAATCCAAAAGGCTTAGAATGATAGCTACACTTTAATCAAGTTACTACCAAGCAGTAATAAATACAACTGAATACTTTGAAGAATGCCTAGATTAGTGCTCAAGTTATACAAACAAAGCTAGATTCAGCAGGCCTGGATCCAGTCTATGCCACAGCAAACAAGGTGTACCAATTTCAGTAAGAAGCAGTTCAAATATGCAGGCACTATAAGCCTTTAACCAGAAATTCCCAGCTCAGAAGGGCAGAGTCCAGCCTCTCCTCCCACAAGAGTGCAGACCACGAACCCTTTTAGTGTAAAATAACTGGCCTGATGCCCAAGCGCTTAAACCAGAATTAATACACTTTTAGAATAACTGACACTGAGCCCTCAATCAGCAGTTTACAACTTAGAAGGGTGTAAGCTACCTGTCCTGCCACTACAGTGCAGACCACAAACCTTTTTAATGTAAAACAACTGGTCTGAAGCCCAAGTGCTTAAACTAAAAGGCTTAGAATGAGTTACACCAAGAAGTAATAAATACAACTGAGTACTTTTAAGATGACGCAAAAGCAAAATAAAGTAGGAAGAAACACAAATACAGTAAAAGCAGATTTTTTTTTTCAGAAAAGTAGCAAAAACAGTAGTAAAAACAATTCACATGCAGTGCAAGCTGGCACACTTGAGTATGTAGCAATATTAGTCCACACGCAGTTTGAAAAAATGTAATTAAATTAAAAAGGACTAAAAGCAAGTGCAAAAAGGGTTTATTAGGTAGAATGCGGTAAAGAGATGGGACTGGGGAAGTGTCCTAGATCAAATCTACGGTGGGGTGGGCACTGCAAAAGCCACCAAATTTAAACTACAACTAAGAACAGGGAGGGGGGGAGACAGTTTCAACAGAGCTAGATATGAGGAATCACAGTCCAAATTATAAAACCACAAAAAGTGCAAAAAATATACTTAAATCAGCTTAAGTCCAGTTGATGTATGCAGACAAATCTCAGTAGCCAGCAACTCGATTTAAAATGATTACTAGAAATGTAACCAACACAGATTTTAATGTTAGCAGAAACCCCCAAGCTAATTAACACTTAAAGGAATTTTAAAGCAGTCTAACAACTACTGCAGAGCTTCAGAGACACACACAAGACAGTTTCAACAGAGCTACATATGAGGAATCACAGTCCAAATTATAAAACCACAAAAAGTGCAGAAAATATACTTAAATCAGCTTATGTCCAGTTGATGTATGCAGACAAATCTCAGTAGCCAGCAACTCGATTTAAAATGATTACTAGAAATGTAACCAACACAGATTTTAATGTTAGCAGAAACCCCCCAAGCTAATTAACACTTAAAGGAATTTTAAAGCAGTCTAACAATTACTGCAGAGCTTCAGAGACACACACAAGACAGTTTCAACAGAGCTAGATATGAGGAATCACAGTTCAAATCATAAAACCACAAAAAGTGCAGAAAATATACTTAAATCAGCTTATGTCCAGTTGATGTATGCAGACAAATCTCAGTAGCCAGCAACTCGATTTAAAATGATGGACATGCTGGATACTGTTAAAATACAATTTACAATAGCTATATTGGTCCCTTTTACACAGTTAACGCTGCATTGGAATAGCGTTTTTGGTAGCGTGGTTCCATACACATGAAATCTGATTAAATGAACACAATAATACTTGTGAGGGGCCCATAGATACCTAATTTGTTATCCGACTTTACACAGAACATGCCAGGGCAGCGTAGCGCCTCTGTTACCTGATTGTACACTATTTGACTTTGTTTAGCGACGCTGTTTATGGTTCTGTTTTACATAGCAAACACTAACTTTGACTAGCGTTTCTGTATCCTGGTCTCCACACATGTCGCCTATGTTATATTTAAGCTAAAGCAGTTGTTTAAGAACCATGTCCAATGCTGTAGGTCTAAACACAGTACTAGTTAGAATGCTTTAATGTAGTATTGCATCTAGACCGCATTTATGTAACATTAGTACAACTCTATCAAGAATAGCAGCTTTGTAGAGCGTATGTAATCCTGTGAAGCCACGTGCTGAAATTACTAAATTGCTTTAGTGCTCTAGTGCATTAAAACTGCATGCTGAACTAACTAGACTGGCTTAGTGCATTAAAACTGTTGAAAAGCGACATATACAAAGCACTACCTCCTTGTTCATCTTAGGCACCTGGAAGCAAATGGCTGCTAAGAGTCTTTGATCTGCTGTGTTTGTAGAACTGTACAGCTGTGTTTTTTAAGAACTGTATAGCTGTGAATATACTGAGTCTATCTGAACCTAATAAGTACTGTTAAATTGGAGAACTGCATCTGCCTAGCATTCTTAACTTTATTAGCTATTTAGAACATTCAGAAAAGTAACTACTTGTACCTGGCTAATGGGTTTATATATCCATTATCTTTTAGCTGTTATTAATTGAGTAAGTGTGGCCAACCATCTGTTTTCTTTACCAATTTGTTTTCTGTTCTCCTTTATGTACACAGCTCTCCAACCTGCCTGTCCTGTATTAGGAATTGGGAAATTGCCCTATCTGAAGACCAAGAACCTTATTAAGACTTTCGGCTTTTCCCGGTTAGGGTTCACCACAGCGGAACTCCAGCCCGCTCATGATTGGCACTGGATTTTTACAGTGCTGAGTTGCCAGCCCAATGCCCAACCTTCAAAGAAGGCACGCCCACTCACGCTCGCACCTAACTGCATGTCTTTAACGTCACTCAACCATGGGGCGGACATGTAGACTCTACACAGAAGGCGCTCCAGCCGATAATCGAATGGGAGAACCTCTTGCTGTGAGGCGACAATGCTAACAGCTGCACCACCATGGCATATATTTACCTAAGAACTAGGGAGCTAAGAATAGAGCCAAACTTCTCCCTGAGCATCATTCCCTCAAGGAAACAAGAAAGTATGTCTACTAGAACATTGTGCATAACGAATAGACTTGTTTAAATTAATAACAGAAAGTAAACTGCAGGTTTAACGTACACTCCCTAACCAGGACAGCCAGCAGCCAAAAGCCATCTCTTCTCCCAACTACCATACCTTCACCTCTTATAGCCTCTGTATATATTTCTCCTGTTTTTTCCCTCCTTTTACTTCTAGACCTGCTAGCCCCTATGAGTAGCCACAATTGCAATATATCCTATTGACCACTAAGTAGCACCCTTTTCCCAGGACTAATCTCCTTGAACATATATCTTACTATCTTAATATATAACTCTCAGGCATCCAGTATTTCCTATAGGTTCATAGGCTCATAGGTAGGTACTAGGCTATCGGCCCAAGGGACTATGTAAGCCAAGCCAACAAGGTTTCCTGGCTTATGCCACCCAAGAAAGTTATTTTCTTGTGCCGCTGTCGAGCAGAGTCACAGAAGTGATCCCCGGGGTGTATTTCCTATTTCCCATCCATTCATCAAGATTTTTCTTGAAGAGTGCTAATGAAAAACTTTGCTTGACATAGATGGGTAGCCTGTTCCAGAGTATAGGAAGTCTCTGGGACAGGAATCTATCCCTCCAGCATGTCCTGTTTATTGTGGTGACAAGGTTTAGGTCCCTAGAGCATGTAGCTTGGAGGGATTGGGATTTCTTTAGGTGTAGCATGTCCAACAGCTCTGGGTTTGACATGGCTTTATATGTTAGGCAGAGATCACCTCAGAGTAGGCGATATGCTACGGAGTAAAGCTGGAGTTTTTTGAGACTGTCAGTGTAGGGCATTTGTTTGAGGTCAGTAATCCTCTTTGTGAGGTACTTCTGTGGCCTTTCCAGCTGCTGCAGATGTCTTGTGAGGTACATTCCAAAAGGGGCGTTTTACTCTATAATGGGTCTAATGAGTGTCAAGTAGAGGGGAACAATGACCTCTTTTTTCCTGGATGAGAACCCTTTTATGATGAGGTGTGCCATGTAGAAGGACTTACTGACTACTGTGGTGATGTGACTATCAAAGGAGAGACTACTGTCCACCTGGGTCCCAAGGTCTCTTATCACACATTCGGTGTTAAGTAGATTGCTGCCTATGTGGTAGTTCATAGGTACAGAGTTTTTACCAAAGGGGATGACACTGCATACTTATCTTTCCTGCAGTCCCAATCTAACTTTCTACTTTACACTGTATATCTCTCGACCTACCCTCCCATCCATCTCGCCCCAAACTTACCTTAGCAGTCAGCACTCCACTGATTGTTCTCTTAGGGTTTAGTCTTTCACTGGTTCTACCCCCTCCGTTTGCCCTACGGGCTCACTCCACTCCCCTACCCTGCCCCCAATTCCCACCCGCCCCAGTACCTCTACATTTATACTCCCTAACCACACCCCCCCATCCACACAACCACTCACAGGATCCACCTCCTTAAAGTGATATAACCCACTTCCATTGTTTTTCACATAGACAGAACTTACCCTATACACTAACCTATAACTAATACCTCATTATGCTACCTACATCTAGCTCACCACTCCCAAAGTTCCTTCTCTTAATTCTACTCCTACATTTCCTTTCTATACCTTACCTACTTACATTCTATGAATATCTTAACTGCCTAGGATTTCATTACTCGATAAGGCAAACCTCTACATCAATGCTTGCAGTCCCTCATAGCAGTACATATACACCCAGAACAACAAACTACCTACCAGCTAAGTATCATAGATTGACTCACATCAAATTCTATAGTCCAAGAGCTAGGAAATTCCACAACCTAATATGTAGACTCTTAAAACTTACAATGAGATTACAAGTTTACCCCTTAATAGATGGTGATATCCAACCAAACCCTGGACCAAACTCTACCACAACTACAGAGACCCACATCTCAATTCCTGCTAACACACAAGTGCTCGCCAAACCCTCTAACTCACTCTTGATAGCTCATCTCAGTATTCGGAGCATAAATAATAAAGTTGCCCACCTACATGCACTCATGGATGTACATTCATTTGACATCCTACATCCTATCCTTAACACAAGATAATGAGATTATTCCACCCAGATACAATATCTTGAGGCTAGACCATAAAGCTAAAAAGTTTGGGGGAGTAGCTATTCTATTCAAATCTGGATTACAGGTGACCCCTATAGATTCTAAACCTCCACTAGCAAGTAAGGCTGAAATCCTTATTTCTAAATTGCAACTTAATAAACGTAAATCCATCTACATCATCTGTGTTTATTTTCCCCCAGTTAATAACTCTAACACCTTAGAGGATATCCTTAGTTAGCTATCTAATACATACCCACAAGAAACCATAGTGCTTGGCGACTTTAATATCAACTGGAGGAGCTGTACCTCTAAACAGCCACCTACTCATATTAACCTATATGGTTTTACTCAAATAATTACATGAAAAGGAAAGCACCTTAGATTGGATTCTCATAAATAGTCACCACCAAACTTACAAAGTAGGGACTCTCCACGAAGATATAAGCGACCATTCACTTACCTTCATAATCAGATATAGGAGTGACATTCCAAACCAATCGGCCTATAGGACAATAAGGACCAACAAAAATTTTAACCCTGACAGCTTTCAAAAAGAACTTTTGGCATGTGATTGGTCACTCCTGAAAAAAATACCTCTAGAGGAAGCAATAAAATACTTTAATTCAAAATTCCTAGCTATTTTAGACTACCACGCTCCAACACGTACAATTAGAGCCAGGATTAAACCAGCCCCATGGCTCTCAAAAGCTACCAAACAAACAATCCTCCTTAGAAACAACCTGTGGGCCAACTGCATTCTACTAAAAACCCTGCAGATCAATTAAAGTTTAGACAGCTAAGAAATGAAACAAAAAAAGCTATATTGTTAGACAAACAACATTTTTACTTTGAGCTCCAACAAAACAAACCACAAAAATTCTGGTCAGGCATCAATAAATTCTTACACCCAGGTCGTTCAGTCACACCCATCCCTTTAGGCTCTGATCACGATAATCCCAAGCAAATAGCCAATACCTTTAACACTTTCTTCACAGAGACCGTTCAATCTCTTGCCAATCAGCTATCCCCTGACATGTCATCATCAACCACCTCCATCACTAATGCACTCCCATCATTTCACTTTCAACCTGCTCCTACATCCCTTGTCTGCATCCTTATAAAAAAGCTTACAACTACCACCCTCTCTGCAGACCTACTACCTGCAGAATACCTGCAAAAAGCTGCAAAAGCCATAGCCTACCAAATCTCCATCCTGATTAATAGAATTAATAGAACTATCTCATCAATCTGGAAAATTTCACACATTATCCCCTTGCATAAGGGTGGTAACTCCAACGAATTATCAAACTATAGACCTATAGCCATATTATCTCTACTGGCAAAAATCATGGAGAAATGCATTCATAAACAGCTGTTAAACCACCTAATAGAAAACAACTTACTAGCCAACTGCCAACATGGTTTTAAGCCATTTCATAGCACCACCTCTGCTCTCTTATCTTTCTCTGACTGCATTAATAAGAATCGCAACAATGACACTCTATCCTCAGCCCTCTTCACTGATCTTTCAAAAGCCTTCGATATGGTTAACCACCACTTACTCATAAATATACTCAAAAACCTGTCTCTACTCGCACTGGCTATTCAATGGTTCCAATCATACTTAGACAACAGACAGCAGGCTGTCCTATGGGAGAACAACTTATCCTCCCACCTCCCAATTGCCCTTGGTGTCCCTCAAGGCTCCATATTAGGCCCTCACCTATTTTCTATTTTTATAAATTACCTATATTCTGTTATAGCTCAAGCTACTTGTATCCAATATGCGGATGATTCCAGGTTAATATGCTCTGCCACCTCACCATCTGACCTATAGTCCTAACCCAAAACATGTTTAACACAGTCAAGAAATGGCTTCTACATCAATACCTCATCCTGAATCCCCCCAAAAAACAAAACTGCTATTATTTACTCCCACCCGTAGGGCCTTCCCACTTAATTTTACTGTAACATCAAGCAATGGTTCTATTATATCTCCTGATTCTACTACTAAACTTCTTGGGGTTCTAATTGACAACAACCTCACCTTTGATTCTCATATTAACAGTACTATAAAAACAGTCAACAAAAAATTAGGATCCCTATACAGGATTAAACCCTTTTTGACTTCACTAGCCAGGACCACAGTTGCCCATACTCACTTAATCTCTACCCTTCTCTATGCCTCGTGTATATATATACATATATATATATATATATATATATATATATATATATATATATATATATATGAAGCTATGTAAAAATAACCTGAACAAGCTAGCAATCTCCTACAATAATATTGCCAGATTTGCAACTGGGTCTGCCTTCATTACCCATCATTGCGATAATCATAAGCAGCTTGGATGACTAGAATTGCCAAATCTAATACTATTTAACAAGTTAACAGTTGCCCACAAGATCCTGTACCAACCTACTAACACACCAATACTTACTAACCTAATCACCCTGTATAACAACCTCAAGACCCTACGTTCATCAAATAAACTACTTGTACAAATAGGTAAAGCTAACAATTTGGATGGTGACTCCTTGTTCGCTAATACTGTGGGAAAAAACTGGAACTCCCTCCCAAAAGACATAACCTCCCTTACCTCAACAACACTATTTAAAATTAAATTGAAACTATACCTTAAATTACAGTGGTTATGCCCTTGTTCTAACCCTGACTAACTACCTCAATTTTCTCAGAGTACTAATCACCATACCTGTATAAACTAGTTACTTTTCTGTTAACTACAAAGAGAGTGTATAAACTAGTTACTTTTCTGTTAACCACAAAGTGAGTGCTCTCTTATATATAAAATGTTATTAGCTAAATTTTTGAATGGCTAACCATAGCTGAAATGTACCATGATTCTGTTTACAGAAATGCAACAAAATGTAATGAATGACATAATTATTTGTAAATGTAGCTGCATTTTAAATGTCACATAGTATAATTGATAGTTTGTTTTTTTGTGGAGCTTTTCTCCCCAGGCCTCTGCTGAAAATGGACATATATCCAGTTGGACTAGCCCAGTCAAAAAATGTAAAATAAATAAATAAATAAATTTAACATTTAAGGTCTCATTTAGACCAGGAATATGGTCTGCCCTAAGGAAAACCTGCCATTTGAGCTCCTTGTTTTCCAAGGCATTATTAAATTCTGTGACAAATGGAGTCAAATATATTTCATCCAACACAAAAATACAAATTTCTTGAAGTTAGAGCACTCCAGAGCGTGTCTGGCTAAAGCATCGTTAGTGTCTTTATTTCTAATAGCCAAAAGATGTTCATAAATCCTTTTATAAAGGACTCTAGTTGTTTTCCCCACATAAAAATTGACAGGTGGAGCAGGTTGCCAAATATACTACCGCCATACTTTTGCAGTTATATCTGCCTTTACTGACCACCATTTTATTAATGTGTGGAAAAAATATATTTTTTGATGAATCAATAAACCTGCATTGTTTGCAGTTATAACATGGGGAAGTGCCAATGGCTCCTCTAACAGTTTTGTGTTCTCCTATTTCTGAAATGGACTTTACACTTGCAACCTTGTTATAAATGAAGTGTGGGTGGTCCCCTAATACTCTAGCTAAGTCTTGGTTTCCCAAAATAACTTTCCAGTTGTTGGAAATTACCTGTTTGATACTATAGCAATCAGTACTAATAGGAACAGGAAAGGCACAGTTCATTTATTTTACTTTCCCACTGTTGTCGTTAGTAACAAACCCATTAGTTAAAATTGGTGGGAACTTGTCCATCCTAACCAATAATATCTGCCTGAAAATTTCCCTCAGCTTTTCATATGGATACCCTCTCTGGACAAACATGAAAATGAGTTTGTTTGCCTCACAAATAAAATTTTCATTGTCTGAAATTAATCTACTGAGGTGTATAATTTGTTCTCTGACCAAGTTCAGCTTCATGAATAAAGGATGGCCACTCTCAAAATGAATGAAATTATTAGTATAGGTGTCCTTTCTGAACACTGTACTGGTGAATCTTTTTTCTTCAAGATTCATATTTATATTCAAGTCCAAGAAGTGCACATTCATGCCAACTTCACTTAAAGAGGACTTCAGTACCATCCTGTGTCTGTTCATATCATCCAGAAATACACTTAACTCATAAACCTCCTATAAAAGGAGACATTTAAATATCTCCAATTTGGTCAGGAAGGACAGTTCCCACCACCTTAACACTAAACTGGTGAAAGCCATTGCAACTTTAGCTCCCATAGCCACCCCACAGGTCTGACAGCATATTCTTCTATCAAATAAGAAAAAGTTACTTCTACTTCACATTCTTTCAGTTAATCAGTCCAATATTTTATAGGAAGATACCGTTGCAGTCCAAAGGTCCAATTCCAGAAAAAGGAAGCACAATATGAAGAAAAAACAGGGTAGGATCACCACGAAATAAAACATATAACAAAGTTTATCCATATAACAAATAAGCGCTTTCACGTGCTACCAAGGCATGTTTCTTCAGATTTCATCAAACAATTCAAACTTCCTGCTATATATATACTCTACTCTAACTTAATTAGATAAAATTAAACACACCTTACAGCATTATTATCTGCTATCCACATGTACTTCTGTACAGATGTTTTGTACATGATATACTACTTTTCTGGGATGGTAGTATGGATATGCTAAATGCCTTTATAAGTTATTTAGAGTCAACTACGGAATTTTTAAGATTCACCCTGGATTTTTCCTATTCGAAGATAGATTTTTTTGGATATAACTATTACTAAAGATACACAGGGCCATCTGTCTACTTCCCTATACAGAAATACATGTTGGAAGAATGCACTGCTACATTTCAGTAGTATGCATCCCCGGTTTGTATTTTCAAATATTGTTAAAAGTCAATACATTAGACTTATAAAAATCTGTAAAGACACTCTGGATCTACAAAAACAGATAGACATTATGGAAAGATTGTTTATTGAAAGAGGATATAGTAGTACTATGGTCAGAAAAGTTAAAGAATCAGTCTTAGGTATGACTAATAATGATAGAGTTGGATCAAACATGACTACCACCCGATTTAGAAAGACTTATAATGGTCCTAGGGTGGCATTTACAACTAGGTATACCAATGACTATAAGAGAATAGTAGACATCATAAAAAGGAACTGGCATGTGCTTACTGTTGATTCATCTATAATGAGTATTATAGGAGAATCACCAATCTTTAGATATAGAAATAGTAAAAATCTTAAAAGGATACTATGTATTGAGCACACCCACATGGAACAAGAAAAGATATGTAGGAAGCGATTACAATTTGTAACTTTTCCATGTAAAAAGTGCAAGATGTGCGACCTGATAACAGATATGCAGCATTTCATTCATCCCATAATTGATTATGAATTTATTCCTAGGTTCTATGCAACATGTGATGATATGAATCTTATATATTTAGCGACTTGCATGAAGTGTTCAGCTTTTTATGTAGGGATGACACTGAGGAAATTTAAAGATAGAATCTATAATCATGTATATGATATCAGAAGAATGAATCAACAGAATGCACTAGCCAAGCATATTGCAATTCATGCAAGTCATTGTTTTAAATTTAGAGTGCTACAGTTAGTAACCAAGAATAAGAGAGGTGGCAACAATATGAATTATTTGGAGTCAGTAGAGTTATGCTGGATATTTAAGTTACGAGCACATGTATATCCTGGTCTTAACCAATTTATTAGTATTAAACCCATACTTGCAGCTCGTAGCCATAAATAGATGAATAAAAATAATAATGTTTGACTAATATATACATTATTATGGTTGTACAAGTTTATGTATATTTATTTATGGATATTACATAGTATATATTTTATTTTACTTATTTATTAATTTTTATATACATTTCATATATTTATTTGTAGATAGATTAAAATATGGATTGATATATCTATAAATAGTTATTAATATTAATAGTAGTTCTATTATATTTGATATTTTGTATTTTTGATTTAGGTTGGTTCATGTTTTATGCATATATTTATTTATTAGGGTTAAATATGAGTTATATATAATCCCACATGCCATATGGTATACACCTATTGAATGGGAAGAATACTATGAGTATCTATTTTCATGTATATTTTTATATTTTATATGTTAAAAGGTTTTATTAGAAACAGTCATATAATGATTAGTTAGACATACATATATAAATATACCTTTTTTGATAGTTTTATTAGCTTTATTTAGTGAAGCTAACTGAGACTGGCATTGATGTGATGAAACAGGGATTACCTAATGGATGTTTAATAATGCTGTAAGGTGTGTTTAATTTTATCTAATTAAGTTAGAGTATATATATAGTAGGAAGTTTGAATTGTTTGATGAAATCTGAAGAAGTGTGCCTTGGTAGCACGTGAAAGCGCTTATTTGTTATATGGAATACACTTTGTTATATGTTTTATTTCGTGGTGGTCCTACCCAGTTAATCAGTCCAGAAACATTTTGTATAGAAGAGAGCAAATCCAATACAAAGGCATAATTAGGCACAAACTTCTGTCTGATAAGATTCTCTAATAATATTTCTAGATGCTTCCTTAACTTTGGTTTGCAAGCCTTATACCATCTAAACAAAATCAGTTCATGTACCAAATGTTCCATAGACTGTTCACATGTCTCATCTTATTAATGATTTGGCCTGAATGTTATTTCATTGACCTCATGCATATCCTTCAATAAAACATTCTTTTCTATTAAAACGGCGATTACTAAAACTACATGTAAAATGTAAAATATAAAATGAAAATATAGGCCTGCTTTTAATATGACATTATTTCTAGTTCTATGCAAAACAGGCTGTATTTATGTAAAATGTATTCTAGCAAAACTATATTTATGTTAAGCCTATTCTTTCAAAGATTATAATTTTTATGACCTTTTTTTTTTAACATTAGGCAGGCTGGAGTCATTGGGGTAACTTTCATTAAAATATTTTTGAAGTTGTACTATATAACCACTTATCTTGGACAATCTGAAATAACATGATGTCTAATCAATAATTTCAACTGCAACATTAATTCATCTGTAGAATCTACCTCACCTTGGAGTATTTAAATACTTAGTGTTGTAATCTACTGTTGCCAAATAGTCGTATCCTCAAATACTGAAATAAAATTCTGTCCCCGAGTTTTGCCATTGCCTATCTGGAACATCATACTCAGCCTTCACCAACATACTTTTTTGTTACCTTCATATTTCTGCAAGCAGTACTGTTGTGGCCACTGTAAAAAATCAGGTATTGTAACACACCTTTGGCATATCAGACATACATTTTGGGCTTTTTGGTTTGACAGATTTGTTTAAATGTTTTTCATAATTCATGTATTACTGAAAATTTCCGAAATTCTCTGAAAAAAATAATATAAAGAATCACATTTGTTTATGCCCCACTGTCTAGTAATGTGCTTCGGTGCATCACTTATTTTCTGTTGCATGCTCAGAATAATTCACAGCTCCAGTTTTAAATGTTGCTTGCTTTGTTATTTTCCGTCTATTTATACAACCTTTTTTTTTTTTTTTGCTTTATAACTGCATTGACTTTCTGTAGTTTACACATTTTCTTACACTTGTTCAGTGTACCACAGTTTCTACAATGTTTTCTAAAAGCATAGTTTTGCCTTGATTTGTAAAGTGAGCCACACCAAGACCATTTTATTTATTTTTCCTTTTGCATTTGATAAGCTTTTTGGTCATAGGTTCATAGGTGAGTACTAGGCTAACTCCCATTAAGGGCCATTATAAACCTAGCAAATCTCCTTCAAAGGTAAGAAACAAACCCTGTACCTTGTGTTTGTTGGGTAAACACCTTAACTATTATGCTATCCCCAATCATCAGTATTTTCAGTTTATCATTTTTTAACATTCCACAGATAGTGCTTTAAGCATTCCCTTTGCTGATTTGATTCACTTGCTTTCATGCTTTATCAGCAGCTCTGTAAACACGTGATACTTTTCCTGTGACACATTTCTAGCCATAACCAGCCTTTCTACAAACTCTTTAGCAGTTGTACAATTCTCTCTCTCATTAATCCAGTTGTCCAACTTATCAGTTTTCAATGCCAAATTATCTTGTCCAAGGTAAACGGAAGATAATGCCTTTTCATGTACACAGTGATTGTTCCAAATTGTTAATTTGACAAAAATGCATGAGATGTTTCATACTGTATGATAGCTTTATCATCTTATACACAAACATAACAATTTTCTTCAGAGTATAGCAATCCTCAGAGTTCCCTATTACTGTTTTAAATTGCTTCTACTAAGATAAATCAAATCAGAAGTACATGCATCTAAACACACAACACAATTTTATCAAGATGAACATAGCCTTTATCTAATGATACCTAAATACATTTAAATTATTCATTCTTTCATTTTCCAGTTATACACATAATCCATTTCAAGGTTATAGGGAAACTGGAGCCTGTCCCAGAATTCAGAGGGTACAAGACAAAAATTAATCCTTTGCAAAGCTCAAACTCACCCATTGTACAAAACACACACAGTCATACACACACACACACACACACACACACACACACACAGACACACACACACACACACACACACAGACACACACACACACACACACACACACACACTCTCTCTCTCTCTCTCTCTCTCTTTCTCTCTCTTGCAGTCATGCATAATATTAATCAATTGATTATATTTGTTTACTGGGGTAGTGCACTGATCAGAATTGACTAATTTCAGTCTTAGCCTTGATGAAATAACAAAGCATTTCACAAACAAAAAATACATAAATGAAAGCAATAACAGAACAGTGCAGACTAGTTACATAGGACAAGAAACTTTATATACACATTCTAGTGAACAAGCAGAGTGTAATATACAATATAGACATTAGTTTCTAAAGCGGTTCAACCTTCAGTAAATCTTGAGAGAGGAGAAGAGACCTGGAAATGAGACAGGGATAGTGTGTTAGGTAATATGACCTGTGTTGATGCTGAAGCGTTTGGCTTAGATGAAGAAGTACTTTTCGAGCTGCATTCTGAATTTGGGAGTAAGTACTGATTTCCTTTAAGTGAATAGGAAGAGCTTGCCAAAGAGTAGGTGTCTGACACACACACACACACACACACACACACACACACACACACACACACACAGTCTCAATTGTGCATAATATGCATACTTGTGGCCCTAGTTAAAAATCTAGAGAAATTAATCTCATACACAACTAACACAATACATTAGCAAATACAATCTTCTTGCACGCAAACAACATGGGTTTTGGTCTGGACACAACATAATAACAGCACTTTGGGCTCCCAGAGATGAAATCCTTCTAGACATGAACAATAACAGGCACCACTTTTATTGACCTCTCCAAAGCATTTGATTTAGTGGATCACAAAATTCTTTTAAACCTTCTTTCAGCTTTTCCCAGTTAGGGGTCGCCACAGCGAAACTCCGCTCCGCTAGTGATTGGCAGTGGATTTTTACAGTGCTGAGGTGCCAGCGTGACACCCAACCTTCAAAGAAGGCACTCCCATTCACACACTCACCTACCTGCATGTCTTTAAACATCACTCAGCCATGGGGAGGACATGCAGACTCCACACAAAAGGCACTCCAGCCAAGAATCGAACCAGAGAAACTCATGCTGTGAGGCGACAACACTAACCGCTGCACCACCGTGGCAACCATCTGCCTGAAATAGGAGTTAGCCAACATTCCATTTCATGGCTCCAGAGCTAGCTGTCTAATTAAGACTTTACTGTCAAAGTCCACTTCTTACACTTTCCTTGAGTTAATCTCAGAAAAGCTGGTCTCACAAGACTCTATCATTGCCACCCCCATTCTCCAGCTTTGTCAAAAGCTTCCCATTGACCGCCCTCACCTCCCTCTGCAGTCCCTCACAGCACTCCAAAAAGAACTTCAAGCTGATTTCATCTCCCATATACAATAGATTAAAAATAAAAAAACTACTACTTAAAGTATCCAAAACAAAACAATATGCTTTTTGATACCAAATAGAAGCTCCACAAAATGCAATCTCAGCTGCAAATATTTGATCATGACAGCACTGCCTTAGAAAACACTAGCAATTTCACATACCTGGGCTATGGTCAGACTGATCTCTCAGCTTCACTCTCCATCTTGACAAAACCAGGAAAAAGGTTGACACTGTTATTCTGGGACAACAAATTATCCTTATTTGTATCCAAAGCATCCAAATTGGAAAAGGCATCCTCCTCTCTCAACTGGTGTATGCCCCCTCCCTTAGTAGCATCTGCTTCTAAGACAAATTCCACAATTATGCAATCAATCATCATTAAAATAATCACTCTCATCCCTAAGCATGAACAATACTGCAAAATCCTAGGAAAAGCAAAATATGTCCCAGTCAATCAAATAAGTAGCTTCCTATTAGGCTCCCAGCTATTCAGACTTGTATACAAATTAACATTCTGTCTTCAGCAGCTAAACTAATATGACAACTCTCATCCTATTACCTCTGAAATTATGACCATTCAGCTCCCCCCTACAAGTCCTCAAAACCAACTTCATTACATAGATCACTAATTCTCTGTTCTAGGTTTCAAACTTTGGGCATCTATTCACTTCTATCTCAAAGAAATATCATCATATGCTCTCTTCCGGACACAAAATATTTTCTGAAACTTGCTAAATGCCGGCGTTACGCCTCTGGCCACATACCTTATTCTGTCACTATCACTACTGAATAACTGTCTTATTCTCTATTTCTCTCTAACTGTATATGAAACTTATCATATTAAGATTTGACTCTCTTGCATATAGTGTATATAACTTCTCCATAATGCATATGTTTAATTCAGCTTCAATCGATGTATAAAATAATGTCTTATTCTAGATGCTTAGCTATGCTTAACTTATTGTTGCATTACTCTGACCTTGTTGTACACATTGAATTGCACTGACACTCTATTTGTATTGCCTAAATTAAATTTATTGCTCTACTTTTCCTTGGGCTGAAAACAAAATTGGTCATTTGTGGTCAGTGCTCTGCCCTGGTTTACAAATTCAAAGGCATACATACATGCATACAAAGATACATACGTGCATAAATAAATAAAACTAGGTGAGAACCTTCTTTACAGTTTTCTGCCCACATGTGTGCAAGGAGCCAGGTGCACATCTCCAGCCTATACACTGCATGTCGTACACCTCTCTGTTTCCAGGTAGGATTGCCTCACACCACAATGATGGGCAAATCTGCAATGATCATTTACTCCTGTTCACCACAATCAGCTCCTCAAGCACCCAGGTCACTATTCAGTCTCTGATCATGTGGTCATAGTCAGGACCTTTATCCATCTTCATCAAGAAACTGAGTTACTTTTATTTTCTGCTACAATTACTTTAGTAGAATATATCGTTGAAGCACTCTTTATAATGCACATGATATTTTTCTTTTTTACAACCTTTCTCCTGTTTTAGCAGTTTAAAACTGTATATGAAACATCCAGTTAACTGTCCATAAGAAAAATAATGCCTTTCACACTAGACTAATTATTAACATACAGAGACCATCACTAAATTATGTATCCATTTAAAACATATTGTTGAAGATTAACTTTCAAAGCATTTTTAAATACTGAATACATGTGATTCCTCTTTGTAAATTAGTCAGTTCTGACAGTGTTTGTTTAGTAACTATGAAAGATATTAACTTATCTTTCACCTTATCCTGGTGTTCACAAAAAATCCCCATTTCTGTCACAGTGTTGCGCCTCTGTCTGACAGAGTGAGCATAGACTGAGGGACCTGAGATTTGTATCATGTTTACTGACACGATGCCTGGTGGGTGGCAGGAGTCTCTCTGATGATTGCCACAGGCTGATTT